>NW_025745748.1:422207-444707 GCF_021184085.1 Oncorhynchus gorbuscha | reverse complement strand
CCAAGATATCCCTGAACAACGTCTATTGTCTCCCCTACTGGATGGAGTAAACTCTGATTTACCAAGATATCCCTGAACAACGTCTATTGTCTCCCCTACTGGATGGAGTAAACTCTGATTTACCAAGATATCCCTGAACAACGTCTATTGTCTATTGTCTCCCCTACTGGATGGAGTAAACTCTGATTTACCAAGATATCCCTGAACAACGATATCCCTGAACAACGTCTATTGTCTCCCCTACTGGATGGAGTAAACTCTGATTTACCAAGATATCCCTGAACAACGTCTATTGTCTCCCCTACTGGATGGAGTAAACTCTGATTTACCACCCCAAGATATCCCTGAACAACGTCTATTGTCTCCCCTACTGGATGGAGTAAACTCTGATTTACCAAGATATCCCTGAACAACGTCTATTGTCTCCCCTACTGGATGGAGTAAACTCTGATTTACCAAGATATCTCCTGAACAACGTCTATTGTCTCCCCTACTGGATGGAGTAAACTCTGATTTACCACCCCAAGATATCCCTGAACAACGTCTATTGTCTCCCTACTGGATGGAGTAAACTCTGATTTACCAAGATATCCCTGAACAACGTCTATTGTCTCCCCTACTGGATGGAGTAAACTCTGATTTACCACCCCAAGATATCCCTGAACAACGTCTATTGTCTCCCCTACTGGATGGAGTAAACTCTGATTTACCAAGATATCCCTGAACAACGTCTATTGTCTCCCCTACTGGATGGAGTAAACTCTGATTTACCAAGATATCCCTGAACAACGTCTATTGTCTCCCCTACTGGATGGAGTAAACTCTGATTTACCACCCCAAGATATCCCTGAACAACGTCTATTGTCTCCCCTACTGGATGGAGTAAACTCTGATTTACCAAGATATCCCTGAACAACGTCTATTGTCTCCCCTACTGGATGGAGTAAACTCTGATTTACCAAGATATCCCTGAACAACGTCTATTGTCTCCCCTACTGGATGGAGTAAACTCTGATTTACCAAGATATCCCTGAACAACGTCTATTGTCTCCCCTACTGGATGGAGTAAACTCTGATTTACCAAGATATCCCTGAACAACGTCTATTGTCTCCCCTACTGGATGGAGTAAACTCTGATTTACCAAGATATCCCTGAACAACGTCTATTGTCTCCCTACTGGATGGAGTAAACTCTGATTTACCAAGATATCCCTGAACAACGTCTATTGTCTCCCCTACTGGATGGAGTAAACTCTGATTTACCAAGATATCCCTGAACAACGTCTATTGTCTCCCCTACTGGATGGAGTAAACTCTGATTTACCACCCCAAGATATCCCTGAACAACGTCTATTGTCTCCCCTACTGGATGGAGTAAACTCTGATTTACCAAGATATCCCTGAACAACGTCTATTGTCTCCCCCTACTGGATGGAGTAAACTCTGATTTACCAAGATATCCCTGAACAACGTCTATTGTCTCCCCTACTGGATGGAGTAAACTCTGATTTACCACCCTGAACAAGATATCCCCCTGGAACAACGATCTATTGTCTCCCCTACTGGATGGAGTAAACTCTGATTTACCACCCCAAGATATCCCTGAACAACGTCTATTGTCTCCCCTACTGGATGGAGTAAACTCTGATTTACCACCCCAAGATATCCCTGAACAACGTCTATTGTCTCCCCTACTGGATGGAGTAAACTCTGATTTACCAAGATATCCCTGAACAACGTCTATTGTCTCCCCTACTGGATGGAGTAAACTCTGATTTACCAAGATATCCCTGAACAACGTCTATTGTCTCCCCTACTGGATGGAGTAAACTCTGATTTACCAAGATATCCCTGAACAACGTCTATTGTCTCCCCTACTGGATGGAGTAAACTCTGATTTACCACCCCAAGATATCCCTGAACAACGATTTACTATTGTCTCCCCCCCTACTGGATGGAGTAAACTCTGATTTACCACCCCAAGATATCCCTGAACAACGTCTATTGTCTCCCTACTGGATGGAGTAAACTCTGATTTACCAAGATATCCCTGAACAACGTCTATTGTCTCCCCTACTGGATGGAGTAAACTCTGATTTACCAAGATATCCCTGAACAACGTCTATTGTCTCCCCTACTGGATGGAGTAAACTCTGATTTACCAAGATATCCCTGAACAACGTCTATTGTCTCCCTACTGGATGGAGTAAACTCTGATTTACCAAGATATCCCTGAACAACGTCTATTGTCTCCCTACTGGATGGAGTAAACTCTGATTTACCACCCCAAGATATCCCTGAACAACATCTATTGTCTCCCCTACTGGATGGAGTAAACTCTGATTTACCAAGATATCCCTGAACAACGTCTATTGTCTCCCTACTGGATGGAGTAAACTCTGATTTACCACCCCAAGATATCCCTGAACAACGTCTATTGTCTCCCCTACTGGATGGAGTAAACTCTGATTTACCAAGATATCCCTGAACAACGTCTATTGTCTCCCCTACTGGATGGAGTAAACTCTGATTTACCACCCCAAGATATCCCTGAACAACGTCTATTGTCTCCCCTACTGGATGGAGTAAACTCTGATTTACCACCCCAAGATATCCCTGAACAACGTCTATTGTCTCCCCTACTGGATGGAGTAAACTCTGATTTACCACCCCAAGATATCCCTCTGATTTACCAAGATATCCCTGAACAACGTCTATTGTCTCCCCTACTGGATGGAGTAAACTCTGATTTACCACCCCAGTATATCCCTGAACAACGTCTATTGTCTCCCCTACTGGATGGAGTAAACTCTGATTTACCAAGATATCCCTGAACAACGTCTATTGTCTCCCCTACTGGATGGAGTAAACTCTGATTTACCAAGATATCCCTGAACAACGTCTATTGTCTCCCCTACTGGATGGAGTAAACTCTGATTTACCAAGATATCCCTGAACAACGTCTATTGTCTCCCCTACTGGATGGAGTAAACTCTGATTTACCAAGATATCCCTGAACAACGTCTATTGTCTCCCCTACTGGATGGAGTAAACTCTGATTTACCAAGATATCCCTGAACAACGTCTATTGTCTCCCCTACTGGATGGAGTAAACTCTGATTTACCAAGATATCCCTGAACAACGTCTATTGTCTCCCCTACTGGATGGAGTAAACTCTGATTTACCACCCCAAGATATCCCTGAACAACGTCTATTGTCTCCCCTACTGGATGGAGTAAACTCTGATTTACCACCCCAAGATATCCCTGAACACCGTCTATTGTCTCCCCTACTGGATGGAGTAAACTCTGATTTACCACCCCAAGATATCCCTGAACAACGTCTATTGTCTCCCCTACTGGATGGAGTAAACTCTGATTTACCAAGATATCCCTGAACAACGTCTATTGTCTCCCCTACTGGATGGAGTAAACTCTGATTTACCACCCCAAGATATCCCTGAACAACGTCTATTGTCTCCCCTACTGGATGGAGTAAACTCTGATTTACCACCCCAAGATATCCCTGAACAACATCTATTGTCTCCCCTACTGGATGGAGTAAATTTACCACCCCAAGATATCCCTGAACAACGTTATTGTCTCCCCTACTGGATGGAGTAAACCCAAGATATCCCTGAACAACGTCTATTGTCTCCCCTACTGGATGGAGTAAACTCTGATTTACCACCCCAAGATATCCCTGAACAACGTCTATTGTCTCCCCTACTGGATGGAGTAAACTCTGATTTACCAAGATATCCCTGAACAACGTCTATTGTCTCCCCTACTGGATGGAGTAAACTCTGATTTACCACCCCAAGATATCCCTGAACAACGTCTATTGTCTCCCCTACTGGATGGAGTAAACTCTGATTTACCAAGATATCCCTGAACAACGTCTATTGTCTCCCCTACTGGATGGAGTAAACTCTGATTTACCAAGATATCCCTGAACAACGTCTATTGTCTCCCCTACTGGATGGAGTAAACTCTGATTTACCACCCCAAGATATCCCTGAACAACGTCTATTGTCTCCCCTACTGGATGGAGTAAACTCTGATTTACCACCCCAAGATATCCCTGAACAACGTCTATTGTCTCCCCTACTGGATGGAGTAAACTCTGATTTACCACCCCAAGATATCCCTGAACAACGTCTATTGTCTCCCCTACTGGATGGAGTAAACTCTGATTTACCACCCCAAGATATCCCTGAACAACGTCTATTGTCTCCCCTACTGGATGGAGTAAACTCTGATTTACCAAGATATCCCTGAACAACGTCTATTGTCTCCCCTACTGGATGGAGTAAACTCTGATTTACCAAGATATCCCTGAACAACGTCTATTGTCTCCCCTACTGGATGGAGTAAACTCTGATTTACCACCCCAAGATATCCCTGAACAACGTCTATTGTCTCCCCTACTGGATGGAGTAAACTCTGATTTACCAAGATATCCCTGAACAACGTCTATTGTCTCCCCTACTGGATGGAGTAAACTCTGATTTACCAAGATATCCCTGAACAACGTCTATTGTCTCCCCTACTGGATGGAGTAAACTCTGATTTACCAAGATATCCCTGAACAACGTCTATTGTCTCCCCTACTGGATGGAGTAAACTCTGATTTACCAAGATATCCCTGAACAACGTCTATTGTCTCCCTACTGGATGGAGTAAACTCTGATTTACCAAGATATCCCTGAACAACGTCTATTGTCTCCCCTACTGGATGGAGTAAACTCTGATTTACCACCCCAAGATATCCCTGACAACGTCTATTGTCTCCCCTACTGGATGGAGTAAACCCAAGATATCCCTGAACAACGTCTATTGTCTCCCTACTGGATGGAGTAAACTCTGATTTACCAAGATATCCCTGAACAACATCTATTGTCTCCCCTACTGGATGGAGTAAACTCTGATTTACCAAGATATCCCTGAACAACGTCTACTGTCTCCCCTACTGGATGGAGTAAACTCTGATTTACCACCCCAAGATATCCCTGAACAACGTCTATTGTCTCCCCTACTGGATGGAGTAAACTCTGATTTACCAAGATATCCCTGAACAACGTCTATTGTCTCCCCTACTGGATGGAGTAAACTCTGATTTACCACCCCAAGATATCCCTGAACAACATCTATTGTCTCCCCTACTGGATGGAGTAAACTCTGATTTACCAAGATATCCCTGAACAACGTCTATTGTCTCCCCTACTGGATGGAGTAAACTCTGATTTACCAAGATATCCCTGAACAACGTCTATTGTCTCCCCTACTGGATGGAGTAAACTCTGATTTACCACCCCCAAGATATCCCTGAACAACGTCTATTGTCTCCCTACTGGATGGAGTAAACTCTGATTTACCAAGATATCCCTGAACAACGTCTATTGTCTCCCCTACTGGATGGAGTAAACTCTGATTTACCAAGATATCCCTGAACAACGTCTATTGTCTCCCCTACTGGATGGAGTAAACTCTGATTTACCAAGATATCCCTGAACAACGTCTATTGTCTCCCTACTGGATGGAGTAAACTCTGATTTACCAAGATATCCCTGAACAACGTCTATTGTCTCCCCTACTGGATGGAGTAAACTCTGATTTACCAAGATATCCCTGAACAACGTCTATTGTCTCCCCTACTGGATGGAGTAAACTCTGATTTACCAAGATATCCCTGAACAACGTCTATTGTCTCCCCTACTGGATGGAGTAAACTCTGATTTACCAAGATATCCCTGAACAACGTCTATTGTCTCCCCTACTGGATGGAGTAAACTCTGATTTACCAAGATATCCCTGAACAACGTCTATTGTCTCCCCTACTGGATGGAGTAAACTCTGATTTACCAAGATATCCCTGAACAACGTCTATTGTCTCCCCTACTGGATGGAGTAAACTCTGATTTACCAAGATCCCTGATCCCCCTACTGAACAACCACCCCAAGATATCCTATTGTCTCCCCTACTGGATGGAGTAAACTCTGATTTACCACCCCAAGATATCCCTGAACAACGTCTATTGTCTCCCCTACTGGATGGAGTAAACTCTGATTTACCACCCTATTGTCAAGATATCCCTGAACAACGTCTATTGTCTCCCCTACTGGATGGAGTAAACTCTGATTTACCACCCCAAGATATCCCTGAACAACGTCTATTGTCTCCCCTACTGGATGGAGTAAACTCTGATTTACCAAGATATCCCTGAACAACGTCTATTGTCTCCCCTACTGGATGGAGTAAACTCTGATTTACCAAGATATCCCTGAACAACGTCTATTGTCTCCCCTACTGGATGGAGTAAACTCTGATTTACCAAGATATCCCTGAACAACGTCTATTGTCTCCCCTACTGGATGGAGTAAACTCTGATTTACCACCCCAAGATATCCCTGAACAACGTCTATTGTCTCCCTACTGGATGGAGTAAACTCTGATTTACCACCCCAAGATATCCCTGAACAACGTCTATTGTCTCCCCTACTGGATGGAGTAAACTCTGATTTACCAAGATATCCCTGAACAACGTCTATTGTCTCCCCTACTGGATGGAGTAAACTCTGATTTACCAAGATATCCCTGAACAACGTCTATTGTCTCCCCTACTGGATGGAGTAAACTCTGATTTACCAAGATATCCCTGAACAACGTCTATTGTCTCCCCTACTGGATGGAGTAAACTCTGATTTACCAAGATATCCCTGAACAACGTCTATTGTCTCCCCTACTGGATGGAGTAAACTCTGATTTACCAAGATATCCCTGAACAACGATATTGTCTCCTACTGGATGGAGTAAACTCTGAACCAAGATATCCCTGAACAACGTCTATTGTCTCCCCTACTGGATGGAGTAAACTCTGATTTACCAAGATATCCCTGAACAACGTCTATTGTCTCCCCTACTGGATGGAGTAAACTCTGATTTACCACCCCAAGATATCCCTGAACAACGATATTGTCTCCCCTACTGGATGGAGTAAACTCTGATTTACCAAGATATCCCTGAACAACGTCTATTGTCTCCCTACTGGATGGAGTAAACTCTGATTTACCAAGATATCCCTGAACAACGTCTATTGTCTCCCCTACTGGATGGAGTAAACTCTGATTTACCACCCCAAGATATCCCTGAACAACGTCTATTGTCTCCCCTACTGGATGGAGTAAACTCTGATTTACCACCCCAAGATATCCCTGAACAACGTCTATTGTCTCCCCTACTGGATGGAGTAAACTCTGATTTACCAAGATATCCCTGAACAACGTCTATTGTCTCCCCTACTGGATGGAGTAAACTCTGATTTACCAAGATATCCCTGAACAACGTCTATTGTCTCCCCTACTGGATGGAGTAAACTCTGATTTACCACCCCAAGATATCCCTGAACAACGTCTATTGTCTCCCTACTGGATGGAGTAAACTCTGATTTACCAAGATATCCCTGAACAACGTCTATTGTCTCCCCTACTGGATGGAGTAAACTCTGATTTACCAAGATATCCCTGAACAACGTCTATTGTCTCCCTACTGGATGGAGTAAACTCTGATTTACCAAGATATCCCTGAACAACGTCTATTGTCTCCCCTACTGGATGGAGTAAACTCTGATTTACCAAGATATCCCTGAACAACGTCTATTGTCTCCCCTACTGGATGGAGTAAACTCTGATTTACCAAGATATCCCTGAACAACGTCTATTGTCTCCCCTACTGGATGGAGTAAACTCTGATTTACCAAGATATCCCTGAACAACGTCTATTGTCTCCCCTACTGGATGGAGTAAACTCTGATTTACCACCCCAAGATATCCCTGAACAACGTCTATTGTCTCCCCTACTGGATGGAGTAAACTCTGATTTACCACCCCAAGATATCCCTGAACAACGTCTATTGTCTCCCCTACTGGATGGAGTAAACTCTGATTTACCACCCCAAGATATCCCTGAACAACGTCTATTGTCTCCCCTACTGGATGGAGTAAACTCTGATTTACCACCCCAAGATATCCCTGAACACTGGATGGAGTAAACTCTGATTTACCAAGATATCCCTGAACAACGTCTCTCCCTACTGGATGGAGTAAACTCTGATTTACCACCCCAAGATATCCCTGAACAACGTCTATTGTCTCCCCTACTGGATGGAGTAAACTCTGATTTACCAACAACCCACTGGATGATATCCCTGAACAACGTCTATTGTCTCCCCTACTGGATGGAGTAAACTCTGATTTACCACCCCAAGATATCCCTGAACAACGTCTATTGTCTCCCCTACTGGATGGAGTAAACTCTGATTTACCACCCCAAGATATCCCTGAACAACGTCTATTGTCTCCCCTACTGGATGGAGTAAACTCTGATTTACCAAGATATCCCTGAACAACGTCTATTGTCTCCCCTACTGGATGGAGTAAACTCTGATTTACCACCCTGAACAACAATGATATCCCTGAATCCCTGAACAACGTCTATTGTCTCCCCTACTGGATGGAGTAAACTCTGATTTACCAAGATATCCCTGAACAACGTCTATTGTCTCCCCTACTGGATGGAGTAAACTCTGATTTACCAAGATATCCCTGAACAACGTCTATTGTCTCCCCTACTGGATGGAGTAAACTCTGATTTACCACCCCAAGATATCCCTGAACAACGTCTATTGTCTCCCCTACTGGATGGAGTAAACTCTGATTTACCACCCCAAGATATCCCTGAACAACGTCTATTGTCTCCCCTACTGGATGGAGTAAACTCTGATTTACCACCCCAAGATATCCCTGAACAACGTCTATTGTCTCCCCTACTGGATGGAGTAAACTCTGATTTACCACCCCAAGATATCCCTGAACAACGTCTATTGTCTCCCCTACTGGATGGAGTAAACTCTGATTTACCAAGATATCCCTGAACAACGTCTATTGTCTCCCCTACTGGATGGAGTAAACTCTGATTTACCACCCCAAGATATCCCTGAACAACGTCTATTGTCTCCCCTACTGGATGGAGTAAACTCTGATTTACCAAGATATCCCTGAACAACGTCTATTGTCTCCCCTACTGGATGGAGTAAACTCTGATTTACCAAGATATCCCTGAACAACGTCTATTGTCTCCCCTACTGGATGGAGTAAACTCTGATTTACCACCCCAAGATATCCCTGAACAACGTCTATTGTCTCCCCTACTGGATGGAGTAAACTCTGATTTACCACCCCCAAGATATCCCTGAACAACGTCTATTGTCTCCCCTACTGGATGGAGTAAACTCTGATTTACCACCCCAAGATATCCCTGAACAACGTCTATTGTCTCCCTACTGGATGGAGTAAACTCTGATTTACCAAGATATCCCTGAACAACGTCTATTGTCTCCCCTACTGGATGGAGTAAACTCTGATTTACCACCCCAAGATATCCCTGAACAACGTCTATTGTCTCCCCTACTGGATGGAGTAAACTCTGATTTACCAAGATATCCCTGAACAACGTCTATTGTCTCCCCTACTGGATGGAGTAAACTCTGATTTACCAAGATATCCCTGAACAACGTCTATTGTCTCCCCTACTGGATGGAGTAAACTCTGATTTACCAAGATATCCCTGAACAACGTCTATTGTCTCCCCTACTGGATGGAGTAAACTCTGATTTACCAAGATATCCCTGAACAACGTCTATTGTCTCCCCTACTGGATGGAGTAAACTCTGATTTACCAAGATATCCCTGAACAACGTCTATTGTCTCCCCTACTGGATGGAGTAAACTCTGATTTACCAAGATATCCCTGAACAACGTCTATTGTCTCCCCTACTGGATGGAGTAAACTCTGATTTACCAAGATATCCCTGAACAACGTCTATTGTCTCCCCTACTGGATGGAGTAAACTCTGATTTACCAAGATATCCCTGAACAACGTCTATTGTCTCCCCTACTGGATGGAGTAAACTCTGATTTACCAAGATATCCCTGAACAACGTCTATTGTCTCCCCTACTGGATGGAGTAAACTCTGATTTACCACCCCAAGATATCCCTGAACAACGTCTATTGTCTCCCCTACTGGATGGAGTAAACTCTGATTTACCAAGATATCCCTGAACAACATCTATTGTCTCCCCTACTGGATGGAGTAAACTCTGATTTACCAAGATATCCCTGAACAACGTCTATTGTCTCCCTACTGGATGGAGTAAACTCTGATTTACCACCCCAAGATATCCCTGAACAACGTCTATTGTCTCCCCTACTGGATGGAGTAAACTCTGATTTACCAAGATATCCCTGAACAACGTCTATTGTCTCCCCTACTGGATGGAGTAAACTCTGATTTACCAAGATATCCCTGAACAACGTCTATTGTCTCCCCTACTGGATGGAGTAAACTCTGATTTACCAAGATATCCCTGAACAACGTCTATTGTCTCCCCTACTGGATGGAGTAAACTCTGATTTACCAAGATATCCCTGAACAACGTCTATTGTCTCCCCTACTGGATGGAGTAAACTCTGATTTACCAAGATATCCCTGAACAACGTCTATTGTCTCCCCTACTGGATGGAGTAAACTCTGATTTACCACCCCAAGATATCCCTGAACAACATCTATTGTCTCCCCTACTGGATGGAGTAAACTCTGATTTACAAGATATCCCTGAACAACGTCTATTGTCTCCCTACTGGATGGAGTAAACTCTGATTTACCACCCCAAGATATCCCTGAACAACGTCTATTGTCTCCCCTACTGGATGGAGTAAACTCTGATTTACCAAGATATCCCTGAACAACGTCTATTGTCTCCCCTACTGGATGGAGTAAACTCTGATTTACCACCCCAAGATATCCCTGAACAACATCTATTGTCTCCCTACTGGATGGAGTAAACTCTGATTTACCAAGATATCCCTGAACAACGTCTATTGTCTCCCCTACTGGATGGAGTAAACTCTGATTTACCAAAGATATCCCTGAACAACGTCTATTGTCTCCCCTACTGGATGGAGTAAACTCTGATTTACCACCCCAAGATATCCCTGAACAACGTCTATTGTCTCCCCTACTGGATGGAGTAAACTCTGATTTACCAAGATATCCCTGAACAACGTCTATTGTTGTCTCCCCTACTGGATGGAGTAAACTCTGATTTACCAAGATATCCCTGAACAACGTCTATTGTCTCCCCTACTGGATGGAGTAAACTCTGATTTACCAAGATATCCCTGAACAACGTCTATTGTCTCCCCTACTGGATGGAGTAAACTCTGATTTACCAAGATATCCCTGAACAACGTCTATTGTCTCCCTACTGGATGGAGTAAACTCTGATTTACCAAGATATCCCTGAACAACGTCTATTGTCTCCCCTACTGGATGGAGTAAACTCTGATTTACCAAGATATCCCTGAACAACGTCTATTGTCTCCCCTACTGGATGGAGTAAACTCTGATTTACCAAGATATCCCTGAACAACGTCTATTGTCTCCCCTACTGGATGGAGTAAACTCTGATTTACCACCCCAAGATATCCCTGAACAACGTCTATTGTCTCCCCTACTGGATGGAGTAAACTCTGATTTACCAAGATATCCCTGAACAACGTCTATTGTCTCCCCTACTGGATGGAGTAAACTCTGATTTACCAAGATATCCCTGAACAACGTCTATTGTCTCCCCTACTGGATGGAGTAAACTCTGATTTACCACCCCAAGATATCCCTGAACAACATCTATTGTCTCCCCTACTGGATGGAGTAAACTCTGATTTACCAAGATATCCCTGAACAACGTCTATTGTCTCCCCTACTGGATGGAGTAAACTCTGATTTACCACCCCAAGATATCCCTGAACAACGTCTATTGTCTCCCTACTGGATGGAGTAAACTCTGATTTACCAAGATATCCCTGAACAACGTCTATTGTCTCCCCTACTGGATGGAGTAAACTCTGATTTACCACCCCAAGATATCCCTGAACAACGTCTATTGTCTCCCCTACTGGATGGAGTAAACTCTGATTTACCACCCCAAGATATCCCTGAACAACGTCTATTGTCTCCCCTACTGGATGGAGTAAACTCTGATTTACCACCCCAAGATACCCTGAACAACGTCTATTGTCTCCCCTACTGGATGGAGTAAACTCTGATTTACCACCCCAAGATATCCCTGAACAACGTCTATTGTCTCCCCTACTGGATGGAGTAAACTCTGATTTACCAAGATATCCCTGAACAACGTCTATTGTCTCCCCTACTGGATGGAGTAAACTCTGATTTACCAAGATATCCCTGAACAACGTCTATTGTCTCCCCTACTGGATGGAGTAAACTCTGATTTACCAAGATATCCCTGAACAACGTCTATTGTCTCCCCTACTGGATGGAGTAAACTCTGATTTACCAAGATATCCCTGAACAACGTCTATTGTCTCCCCTACTGGATGGAGTAAACTCTGATTTACCAAGATATCCCTGAACAACGTCTATTGTCTCCCCTACTGGATGGAGTAAACTCTGATTTACCAAGATATCCCTGAACAACGTCTATTGTCTCCCCTACTGGATGGAGTAAACTCTGATTTACCACCCCAGTATATCCCTGAACAACGTCTATTGTCTCCCCTACTGGATGGAGTAAACTCTGATTTACCACCCCAAGATATCCCTGAACACCGTCTATTGTCTCCCCTACTGGATGGAGTAAACTCTGATTTACCACCCCAAGATATCCCTGAACAACGTCTATTGTCTCCCCTACTGGATGGAGTAAACTCTGATTTACCAAGATATCCCTGAACAACGTCTATTGTCTCCCCTACTGGATGGAGTAAACTCTGATTTACCACCCCAAGATACCCCTGAACAACGTCTATTGTCTCCCCTACTGGATGGAGTAAACTCTGATTTACCACCCCAAGATATCCCTGAACAACATCTATTGTCTCCCCTACTGGATGGAGTAAACTCTGATTTACCACCCCAAGATATCCCTGAACAACGTCTATTGTCTCCCCTACTGGATGGAGTAAACTCTGATTTACCACCCCAAGATATCCCTGAACAACGTCTATTGTCTCCCCTACTGGATGGAGTAAACTCTGATTTACCAAGATATCCCTGAACAACGTCTATTGTCTCCCCTACTGGATGGAGTAAACTCTGATTTACCACCCCAAGATATCCCTGAACAACGTCTATTGTCTCCCCTACTGGATGGAGTAAACTCTGATTTACCAAGATATCCCTGAACAACGTCTATTGTCTCCCCTACTGGATGGAGTAAACTCTGATTTACCAAGATATCCCTGAACAACGTCTATTGTCTCCCCTACTGGATGGAGTAAACTCTGATTTACCACCCCAAGATATCCCTGAACAACGTCTATTGTCTCCCCTACTGGATGGAGTAAACTCTGATTTACCACCCCAAGATGGATGGAGTAAACTCCTGAACAACGTCTATTGTCTCCCCTACTGGATGGAGTAAACTCTGATTTACCACCCCAAGATATCCCTGAACAACGTCTATTGTCTCCCCTACTGGATGGAGTAAACTCTGATTTACCACCCCAAGATATCCCTGAACAACGTCTATTGTCTCCCCTACTGGATGGAGTAAACTCTGATTTACCAAGATATCCCTGAACAACGTCTATTGTCTCCCCTACTGGATGGAGTAAACTCTGATTTACCACCCCAAGATATCCCTGAACAACGTCTATTGTCTCCCCTACTGGATGGAGTAAACTCTGATTTACCAAGATATCCCTGAACAACGTCTATTGTCTCCCCTACTGGATGGAGTAAACTCTGATTTACCAAGATATCCCTGAACAACGTCTATTGTCTCCCCTACTGGATGGAGTAAACTCTGATTTACCACCCCAAGATATCCCTGAACAACGTCTATTGTCTCCCCTACTGGATGGAGTAAACTCTGATTTACCACCCCAAGATATCCCTGAACAACGTCTATTGTCTCCCCTACTGGATGGAGTAAACTCTGATTTACCACCCCAAGATATCCCTGAACAACGTCTATTGTCTCCCCTACTGGATGGAGTAAACTCTGATTTACCAAGATATCCCTGAACAACGTCTATTGTCTCCCCTACTGGATGGAGTAAACTCTGATTTACCACCCCAAGATATCCCTGAACAACGTCTATTGTCTCCCCTACTGGATGGAGTAAACTCTGATTTACCAAGATATCCCTGAACAACGTCTATTGTCTCCCCTACTGGATGGAGTAAACTCTGATTTACCAAGATATCCCTGAACAACGTCTATTGTCTCCCCTACTGGATGGAGTAAACTCTGATTTACCAAGATATCCCTGAACAACGTCTATTGTCTCCCCTACTGGATGGAGTAAACTCTGATTTACCAAGATATCCCTGAACAACGTCTATTGTCTCCCCTACTGGATGGAGTAAACTCTGATTTACCAAGATATCCCTGAACAACGTCTATTGTCTCCCCTACTGGATGGAGTAAACTCTGATTTACCAAGATATCCCTGAACAACGTCTATTGTCTCCCCTACTGGATGGAGTAAACTCTGATTTACCAAGATATCCCTGAACAACGTCTATTGTCTCCCCTACTGGATGGAGTAAACTCTGATTTACCAAGATATCCCTGAACAACGTCTATTGTCTCCCCTACTGGATGGAGTAAACTCTGATTTACCAAGATATCCCTGAACAACGTCTATTGTCTCCCCTACTGGATGGAGTAAACTCTGATTTACCAAGATATCCCTGAACAACGTCTATTGTCTCCCCTACTGGATGGAGTAAACTCTGATTTACCAAGATATCCCTGAACAACGTCTATTGTCTCCCCTACTGGATGGAGTAAACTCTGATTTACCAAGATAAACTCCCTGAACAACGTCTATTGTCTCCCCTACTGGATGGAGTAAACTCTGATTTACCACCCCAAGATATCCCTGAACAACGTCTATTGTCTCCCCTACTGGATGGAGTAAACTCTGATTTACCAAGATATCCCTGAACAACGTCTATTGTCTCCCCTACTGGATGGAGTAAACTCTGATTTACCAAGATATCCCTGAACAACGTCTATTGTCTCCCCTACTGGATGGAGTAAACTCTGATTTACCAAGATATCCCTGAACAACGTCTATTGTCTCCCCTACTGGATGGAGTAAACTCTGATTTACCAAGATATCCCTGAACAACGTCTATTGTCTCCCTACTGGATGGAGTAAACTCTGATTTACCAAGATATCCCTGAACAACGTCTATTGTCTCCCCTACTGGATGGAGTAAACTCTGATTTACCACCCCAAGATATCCCTGAACAACATCTATTGTCTCCCCTACTGGATGGAGTAAACTCTGATTTACCAAGATATCCCTGAACAACGTCTATTGTCTCCCCTACTGGATGGAGTAAACTCTGATTTACCAAAGATATCCCTGAACAACGTCTATTGTCTCCCCTACTGGATGGAGTAAACTCTGATTTACCAAGATATCCCTGAACAACGTCTATTGTCTCCCCTACTGGATGGAGTAAACTCTGATTTACCACCCCAAGATATCCCTGAACAACATCTATTGTCTCCCCTACTGGATGGAGTAAACTCTGATTTACCAAGATATCCCTGAACAACGTCTATTGTCTCCCCTACTGGATGGAGTAAACTCTGATTTACCAAGATATCCCTGAACAACGTCTATTGTCTCCCCTACTGGATGGAGTAAACTCTGATTTACCACCCCAAGATATCCCTGAACAACGTCTATTGTCTCCCCTACTGGATGGAGTAAACTCTGATTTACCAAGATATCCCTGAACAACGTCTATTGTCTCCCCTACTGGATGGAGTAAACTCTGATTTACCAAGATATCCCTGAACAACGTCTATTGTCTCCCCTACTGGATGGAGTAAACTCTGATTTACCAAGATATCCCTGAACAACGTCTATTGTCTCCCCTACTGGATGGAGTAAACTCTGATTTACCAAGATATCCCTGAACAACGTCTATTGTCTCCCCTACTGGATGGAGTAAACTCTGATTTACCAAGATATCCCTGAACAACGTCTATTGTCTCCCCTACTGGATGGAGTAAACTCTGATTTACCAAGATATCCCTGAACAACGTCTATTGTCTCCCCTACTGGATGGAGTAAACTCTGATTTACCAAGATATCCCTGAACAACGTCTATTGTCTCCCCTACTGGATGGAGTAAACTCTGATTTACCACCCCAAGATATCCCTGAACAACGTCTATTGTCTCCCCTACTGGATGGAGTAAACTCTGATTTACCAAGATATCCCTGAACAACGTCTATTGTCTCCCCTACTGGATGGAGTAAACTCTGATTTACCAAGATATCCCTGAACAACGTCTATTGTCTCCCCTACTGGATGGAGTAAACTCTGATTTACCACCCCAAGATATCCCTGAACAACGTCTATTGTCTCCCCTACTGGATGGAGTAAACTCTGATTTACCACCCCAACTGGATATAAACTCTGATTTACCACCCCATATCCCTGAACAACGTCTATTGTCTCCCCTACTGGATGGAGTAAACTCTGATTTACCACCCCAATGGAGATATCCCTGAACAACGTCTATTGTCTCCCCTACTGGATGGAGTAAACTCTGATTTACCAAGATATCCCTGAACAACATCTATTGTCTCCCCTACTGGATGGAGTAAACTCTGATTTACCAAGATATCCCTGAACAACGTCTATTGTCTCCCCTACTGGATGGAGTAAACTCTGATTTACCAAGATATCCCTGAACAACGTCTATTGTCTCCCCTACTGGATGGAGTAAACTCTGATTTACCAAGATATCCCTGAACAACGTCTATTGTCTCCCCTACTGGATGGAGTAAACTCTGATTTACCACCCCAAGATATCCCTGAACAACGTCTATTGTCTCCCCTACTGGATGGAGTAAACTCTGATTTACCAAGATATCCCTGAACAACGTCTATTGTCTCCCCTACTGGATGGAGTAAACTCTGATTTACCAAGATATCCCTGAACAACGTCTATTGTCTCCCCTACTGGATGGAGTAAACTCTGATTTACCAAGATATCCCTGAACAACGTCTATTGTCTCCCCTACTGGATGGAGTAAACTCTGATTTACCAAGATATCCCTGAACAACGTCTATTGTCTCCCCTACTGGATGGAGTAAACTCTGATTTACCACCCCAAGATATCCCTGAACAACGTCTATTGTCTCCCCTACTGGATGGAGTAAACTCTGATTTACCACCCCAAGATATCCCTGAACAACGTCTATTGTCTCCCCTACTGGATGGAGTAAACTCTGATTTACCACCCCAAGATATCCCTGAACAACGTCTATTGTCTCCCCTACTGGATGGAGTAAACTCTGATTTACCACCCCAAGATATCCCTGAACAACGTCTATTGTCTCCCCTACTGGATGGAGTAAACTCTGATTTACCAAGATATCCCTGAACAACGTCTATTGTCTCCCCTACTGGATGGAGTAAACTCTGATTTACCAAGATATCCCTGAACAACGTCTATTGTCTCCCCTACTGGATGGAGTAAACTCTGATTTACCAAGATATCCCTGAACAACGTCTATTGTCTCCCCTACTGGATGGAGTAAACTCTGATTTACCAAGATATCCCTGAACAACGTCTATTGTCTCCCCTACTGGATGGAGTAAACTCTGATTTACCAAGATATCCCTGAACAACGTCTATTGTCTCCCCTACTGGATGGAGTAAACTCTGATTTACCAAGATATCCCTGAACAACGTCTATTGTCTCCCCTACTGGATGGAGTAAACTCTGATTTACCACCCCAAGATATCCCTGAACAACGTCTATTGTCTCCCCTACTGGATGGAGTAAACTCTGATTTACCACCCCAAGATATCCCTGAACACCGTCTATTGTCTCCCTACTGGATGGAGTAAACTCTGATTTACCACCCCAAGATATCCCTGAACAACGTCTATTGTCTCCCCTACTGGATGGAGTAAACTCTGATTTACCAAGATATCCCTGAACAACGTCTATTGTCTCCCCTACTGGATGGAGTAAACTCTGATTTACCACCCCAAGATACCCCTGAACAACGTCTATTGTCTCCCCTACTGGATGGAGTAAACTCTGATTTACCACCCCAAGATATCCCTGAACAACATCTATTGTCTCCCCTACTGGATGGAGTAAACTCTGATTTACCACCCCAAGATATCCCTGAACAACGTCTATTGTCTCCCCTACTGGATGGAGTAAACTCTGATTTACCACCCCAAGATATCCCTGAACAACGTCTATTGTCTCCCCTACTGGATGGAGTAAACTCTGATTTACCAAGATATCCCTGAACAACGTCTATTGTCTCCCCTACTGGATGGAGTAAACTCTGATTTACCACCCCAAGATATCCCTGAACAACGTCTATTGTCTCCCCTACTGGATGGAGTAAACTCTGATTTACCAAGATATCCCTGAACAACGTCTATTGTCTCCCCTACTGGATGGAGTAAACTCTGATTTACCAAGATATCCCTGAACAACGTCTATTGTCTCCCCTACTGGATGGAGTAAACTCTGATTTACCACCCCAAGATATCCCTGAACAACGTCTATTGTCTCCCCTACTGGATGGAGTAAACTCTGATTTACCACCCCAAGATATCCCTGAACAACGTCTATTGTCTCCCCTACTGGATGGAGTAAACTCTGATTTACCACCCCAAGATATCCCTGAACAACGTCTATTGTCTCCCCTACTGGATGGAGTAAACTCTGATTTACCACCCCAAGATATCCCTGAACAACGTCTATTGTCTCCCCTACTGGATGGAGTAAACTCTGATTTACCAAGATATCCCTGAACAACGTCTATTGTCTCCCCTACTGGATGGAGTAAACTCTGATTTACCACCCCAAGATATCCCTGAACAACGTCTATTGTCTCCCCTACTGGATGGAGTAAACTCTGATTTACCAAGATATCCCTGAACAACGTCTATTGTCTCCCCTACTGGATGGAGTAAACTCTGATTTACCAAGATATCCCTGAACAACGTCTATTGTCTCCCCTACTGGATGGAGTAAACTCTGATTTACCACCCCAAGATATCCCTGAACAACGTCTATTGTCTCCCCTACTGGATGGAGTAAACTCTGATTTACCACCCCAAGATATCCCTGAACAACGTCTATTGTCTCCCCTACTGGATGGAGTAAACTCTGATTTACCACCCCAAGATATCCCTGAACAACGTCTATTGTCTCCCCTACTGGATGGAGTAAACTCTGATTTACCAAGATATCCCTGAACAACGTCTATTGTCTCCCCTACTGGATGGAGTAAACTCTGATTTACCACCCCAAGATATCCCTGAACAACGTCTATTGTCTCCCCTACTGGATGGAGTAAACTCTGATTTACCAAGATATCCCTGAACAACGTCTATTGTCTCCCCTACTGGATGGAGTAAACTCTGATTTACCAAGATATCCCTGAACAACGTCTATTGTCTCCCCTACTGGATGGAGTAAACTCTGATTTACCAAGATATCCCTGAACAACGTCTATTGTCTCCCCTACTGGATGGAGTAAACTCTGATTTACCAAGATATCCCTGAACAACGTCTATTGTCTCCCCTACTGGATGGAGTAAACTCTGATTTACCAAGATATCCCTGAACAACGTCTATTGTCTCCCCTAATGGATGGAGTAAACTCTGATTTACCAAGATATCCCTGAACAACGTCTATTGTCTCCCCTACTGGATGGAGTAAACTCTGATTTACCAAGATATCCCTGAACAACGTCTATTGTCTCCCCTACTGGATGGAGTAAACTCTGATTTACCAAGATATCCCTGAACAACGTCTATTGTCTCCCCTACTGGATGGAGTAAACTCTGATTTACCAAGATCCCCCTGGAACAAACTCTGATTTACCAAGTCTCCCCTACTGGATGGAGTAAACTCTGATTTACCACCCCAAGATATCCCTGAACAACGTCTATTGTCTCCCCTACTGGATGGAGTAAACTCTGATTTACCAAGATATCCCTGAACAACATCTATTGTCTCCCCTACTGGATGGAGTAAACTCTGATTTACCAAGATATCCCTGAACAACGTCTATTGTCTCCCCTACTGGATGGAGTAAACTCTGATTTACCACCCCAAGATATCCCTGAACAACGTCTATTGTCTCCCCTACTGGATGGAGTAAACTCTGATTTACCAAGATATCCCTGAACAACGTCTATTGTCTCCCCTACTGGATGGAGTAAACTCTGATTTACCAAGATATCCCTGAACAACGTCTATTGTCTCCCCTACTGGATGGAGAAACTCTGATTTACCAAGATATCCCTGAACAACGTCTATTGTCTCCCCTACTGGATGGAGTAAACTCTGATTTACCAAGATATCCCTGAACAACGTCTATTGTCTCCCCTACTGGATGGAGTAAACTCTGATTTACCAAGATATCCCTGAACAACGTCTATTGTCTCCCCTACTGGATGGAGTAAACTCTGATTTACCAAGATATCCCTGAACAACGTCTATTGTCTCCCCTACTGGATGGAGTAAACTCTGATTTACCAAGATATCCCTGAACAACGTCTATTGTCTCCCCTACTGGATGGAGTAAACTCTGATTTACCACCCCAAGATATCCCTGAACAACGTCTATTGTCTCCCCTACTGGATGGAGTAAACTCTGATTTACCACCCCAAGATACCCCTGAACAACGTCTATTGTCTCCCCTACTGGATGGAGTAAACTCTGATTTACCACCCCAAGATACCCCTGAACAACGTCTATTGTCTCCCCTACTGGATGGAGTAAACTCTGATTTACCAAGATATCCCTGAACAACATCTATTGTCTCCCCTACTGGATGGAGTAAACTCTGATTTACCAAGATATCCCTGAACAACATCTATTGTCTCCCCTACTGGATGGAGTAAACTCTGATTTACCAAGATATCCCTGAACAACGTCTATTGTCTCCCCTACTGGATGGAGTAAACTCTGATTTACCACCCCAAGATATCCCTGAACAACGTCTATTGTCTCCCCTACTGGATGGAGTAAACTCTGATTTACCACCCCAAGATACCCCTGAACAACGTCTATTGTCTCCCCTACTGGATGGAGTAAACTCTGATTTACCACCCCAAGATATCCCTGAACAACGTCTATTGTCTCCCCTACTGGATGGAGTAAACTCTGATTTACCACCCCAAGATACCCCTGAACAACGTCTATTGTCTCCCCTACTGGATGGAGTAAACTCTGATTTACCAAGATATCCCTGAACAACGTCTATTGTCTCCCCTACTGGATGGAGTAAACTCTGATTTACCAAGATATCCCTGAACAACGTCTATTGTCTCCCCTACTGGATGGAGTAAACTCTGATTTACCAAGATATCCCTGAACAACATCTATTGTCTCCCCTACTGGATGGAGTAAACTCTGATTTACCACCCCAAGATATCCCTGAACAACATCTATTGTCTCCCCTACTGGATGGAGTAAACTCTGATTTACCAAGATATCCCTGAACAACGTCTATTGTCTCCCCTACTGGATGGAGTAAACTCTGATTTACCAAGATATCCCTGAACAACGTCTATTGTCTCCCCTACTGGATGGAGTAAACTCTGATTTACCAAGATATCCCTGAACAACGTCTATTGTCTCCCCTACTGGATGGAGTAAACTCTGATTTACCACCCCAAGATATCCCTGAACAACATCTATTGTCTCCCCTACTGGATGGAGTAAACTCTGATTTACCAAGATATCCCTGAACAACGTCTATTGTCTCCCCTACTGGATGGAGTAAACTCTGATTTACCAAGATATCCCTGAACAACGTCTATTGTCTCCCCTACTGGATGGAGTAAACTCTGATTTACCAAGATACCCCTGAACAACGTCTATTGTCTCCCCTACTGGATGGAGTAAACTCTGATTTACCACCCCAACATATCCACCTCATTACTGATGACTGGACCAATACAACACCTCATTACTGATGACTGGACCAATACAACACCTCATTACTGATGACTGGACCAATACAACACCTCATTACTGATGACTGGACCAATACAAAACCTCATTACTGATGACTGGACCAATACAACACCTCATTATGATACAACACCTCATTATGATGACTGGACCAATACAACACCTCATTACTGATGACTGGACCAATACAACACCTCATTACTGATGACTGGACCAATACAACACCTCATTACTGATGACTGGACCAATACAACACCTCATTACTGATGACTGGACCAATACAACACCTCATTACTGATGACTGGACCAATACAACACCTCATTACTGGACCAATACAACACCTCATTACTGGACCAATACAACACCTCATTACTGATGACTGGACCAATACAACACCTCATTACTGA
>NW_025745748.1:372207-417207 GCF_021184085.1 Oncorhynchus gorbuscha | reverse complement strand
TATGTTATATAGATAGACCACAGCTCTCTATATAAATGACCAGACAGGCAGATAGACCACAGCTCTCTATATAAATGACCAGACAGGCAGATAGACCACAGCTCTCTATATAAATGAAAAGACAGGCAGATATAGACACTAGACAGTGGTTGTTATAGGGTCCATTCTATAGACACTAGACAGTGGTGGTTATAGGGTCCATTCTATAGACACTAGACAGTGGTGGTTATAGGGTCCATTCTATAGACACTAGACAGTGGTGGTTATAGGGTCCATTCTATAGACACTAGACAGTGGTTGGTATAGGGTCCATTCTATAGACACTAGACAGTGGTTGTTATAGGGTCCATTCTATAGACACTAGACAGTGGTGGTTATAGGGTCCATTCTATAGACACTAGACAGTGGTGGTTATAGGGTCCATTCTATAGACACTAGACAGTGGTGGTTATAGGGTCCATTCTATAGACACTAGACAGTGGTTGGTATAGGGTCCATTCTATAGACACTAGACAGTGGTTGTTATAGGGTCCATTCTATAGACACTAGACAGTGGTGGTTATAGGGTCCATTCTATAGACACTAGACAGTGGTGGTTATAGGGTCCGTTCTATAGACACTAGACAGTGGTTGTTATAGGGTCCATTCTATAGACACTAGACAGTGGTTGTTATAGGGTCCATTCTATAGACACTAGACAGTGGTGGTTATAGGGTCCATTCTATAGACACTAGACAGTGGTTGGTATAGGGTCCATTCTATAGACACTAGACAGTGGTTGTTATAGGGTCCATTCTATAGACACTAGACAGTGGTGGTTATAGGGTCCATTCTATAGACACTAGACAGTGGTTGGTATAGGGTCCATTCTATAGACACTAGACAGTGGTTGGTATAGGGTCCATTCTATAGACACTAGACAGTGGTTGGTATAGGGTCCATTCTATAGACACTAGACAGTGGTTGTTATAGGGTCCATTCTATAGACACTAGACAGTGGTGGTTATAGGGTCCATTCTATAGACACTAGACAGTGGTGGTTATAGGGTCCATTCTATAGACACTAGACAGTGGTTGGTATAGGGTCCATTCTATAGACACTAGACAGTGGTTGTTATAGGGTCCATTCTATAGACACTAGACAGTGGTGGTTATAGGGTCCATTCTATAGACACTAGACAGTGGTGGTTATAGGGTCCATTCTATAGACACTAGACAGTGGTTGTTATAGGGTCCATTCTATAGACACTAGACAGTGGTTGTTATAGGGTCCATTCTATAGACACTAGACAGTGGTTGTTATAGGGTCCATTCTATAGACACTAGACAGTGGTTGGTATAGGGTCCATTCTATAGACACTAGACAGTGGTTGTTATAGGGTCCATTCTATAGACACTAGACAGTGGTGGTTATAGGGTCCATTCTATAGACACTAGACAGTGGTTGTTATAGGGTCCATTCTATAGACACTAGACAGTGGTGGTTATAGGGTCCATTCTATAGACACTAGACAGTGGTGGTTATAGGGTCCATTCTATAGACACTAGACAGTGGTTGTTATAGGGTCCATTCTGTAGACACTAGACAGTGGTTGTTATAGGGTCCATTCTATAGACACTAGACAGTGGTGGTTATAGGGTCCATTCTATAGACACTAGACAGTGGTGGTTATAGGGTCCATTCTATAGACACTAGACAGTGGTGGTTATAGGGTCCATTCTATAGACACTAGACAGTGGTTGTTATAGGGTCCATTCTGTAGACACTAGACAGTGGTGGTTATAGGGTCCATTCTGTAGACACTAGACAGTGGTGGTTATAGGGTCCATTCTATAGACACTAGACAGTGGTGGTTATAGGGTCCATTCTGTAGACACTAGACAGTGGTGGTTATAGGGTCCATTCTATAGACACTAGACAGTGGTTGTTATAGGGTCCATTCTATAGACACTAGACAGTGGTGGTTATAGGGTCCATTCTATAGACACTAGACAGTGGTGGTTATAGGGTCCATTCTATAGACACTAGACAGTGGTGGTTATAGGGTCCATTCTATAGACACTAGACAGTGGTTGTTATAGGGTCCATTCTATAGACACTAGACAGTGGTTGTTATAGGGTCCATTCTGTAGACACTAGACAGTGGTGGTTATAGGGTCCATTCTATAGACACTAGACAGTGGTGGTTATAGGGTCCATTCTATAGACACTAGACAGTGGTGGTTATAGGGTCCATTCTATAGACACTAGACAGTGGTAGTTATAGGGTCCATTCTATAGACACTAGACAGTGGTGGTTATAGGGTCCATTCTATAGACACTAGACAGTGGTTGTTATAGGGTCCATTCTATAGACACTAGACAGTGGTTGTTATAGGGTCCATTCTGTAGACACTAGACAGTGGTGGTTATAGGGTCCATTCTATAGACACTAGACAGTGGTGGTTATAGGGTCCATTCTATAGACACTAGACAGTGGTTGTTATAGGGTCCATTCTATAGACACTAGACAGTGGTTGTTATAGGGTCCATTCTATAGACACTAGACAGTGGTGGTTATAGGGTCCATTCTATAGACACTAGACAGTGGTTGTTATAGGGTCCATTCTATAGACACTAGACAGTGGTGGTTATAGGGTCCATTCTATAGATACTAGACAGTGGTGGTTATAGGGTCCATTCTATAGACACTAGACAGTGGTGGTTATAGGGTCCATTCTATAGACACTAGACAGTGGTGGTTATAGGGTCCATTCTATAGACACTAGACAGTGGTGTTTATAGGGTCCATTCTATAGACACTAGACAGTGGTGGTTATAGGGTCCATTCTATAGACACTAGACAGTGGTTGTTATAGGGTCCATTCTATAGACACTAGACAGTGGTTGTTATAGGGTCCATTCTATAGACACTAGACAGTGGTGGTTATAGGGTCCATTCTATAGACACTAGACAGTGGTGGTTATAGGGTCCATTCTATAGACACTAGACAGTGGTTGTGTGTATGGATGTACAGTTGGAGTCATTAAAACTCGTTTTTTAACCACTACATACATTTCTTGTTAACAATCTTTAGTTTTGGCAAGTCGGTTTCCAAAAGCCTCTTCCTGCTCTTTTCCCAGGTCTCTGATTGGTGGTCAGACTCGCTCAGGTGGAACAAACTTAAACTTGCCCCTTTCTTCACTGCTGGTTTGAATGTCTTTGAGAAAACAGAGAAGTGTGCATTTAAAAGTAATCCTCAAAGTAATCCTCTCAGTAATCCTCAAAGTAATCCTCTCAGTAATCCTCAAAGTAATCCTCTCAGTAATCCTCAAAGTAATCCTCTCAGTAATCATCAAAGTAATCCTCTCAGTAATCATCAAAGTAATCCTCTCAGTAATCATCAAAGTAATCCTCTCAGTAATCATCAAAGTAATCCTCTCAGTAATCCTCTCAGTCATCCTCAAAGTAATCATCAAAGTAATCCTCTCAGTAATCCTCAAAGTAATCCTCTCAGTAATCCTCTCAGTAATCCTCTCAGTAAACCTCTCAGTAAACCTCAAAGTAATCCTCTCAGTAATCCTCTCAGTAATCCTCTCAGTAATCCTCTCAGTAATCCTCTCAGTAATCCTCAAAGTAATCCTCTCAGTAATCCTCTCAGTAATCCTCTCAGTAATCCTCAAAGTAATCCTCTCAGTAATCCTCAAAGTAATCCTCAAACCGCATCACCCTCCACCCACAACCGCATCACTCTCCGCCCACAACCACATCACCCTCCGCCCACAACCGCATCACCCTCCGCCCACAACCGCATCACCCTCCACCCACAACCACAAGACTCTCCGCCCCAAAACCGCATCACCCTCCGCCCACAACCACAAAACTCTCCGCCCACAACCGCATCACCCTCCGCCCACAACCGCATCACCCTCCGCCCACAACCACAAGACTCTCCACCCACAACCGCATCACCCTCCGCCCACAACCACAAGACTCTCCGCCCACAACCACAAGACTCTCCGCCCACAACCGCATCACCCTCCGCCCACAACCGCATCACCCTCCGCCCACAACCGCATCACCCTCCACCCACAACCGCATCACCCTCCGCCCACAACCACATCACCCTCCGCCCACAACCGCATCACCCTCCGCCCACAACCACAAGACTCTCCGCCCACAACCGCATCACCCTCCGCCAACAACCGCATCACCCTCCGCTCACAACCACATCACCCTCCACCCACAACCACAAGACTCTCCGCCCCAAAACCGCATCACCCTCCGCCCCAAAACCGCATCACCCTCCACCCACAACCGCATCACCCTCCACCCACAACCACATCACCCTCCGCCCACAACCTCATCACCCTCCGCCCACAACCGCATCACCCTCCTCCCACAACCACAAGAATCTCCGCCCACAACCACAAGACTCTCCGCCCACAACTGCATCACCCTCCGCCCACAACCGCATCACCCTCCTCCCACAACCACAAGACTCTCCGCCCACAACCACAAGACTCTCCGCCCACAACCACAAGATGCTCCGCCCACAACCACCCGGGGACAAACTACCTGCCCTCCAGGACACCTACAGCACCCGATGTCACAGGAAGGCCATAAAGATCATCAAGGACAACAACCACCCGAACCACTGCCTGTTCACCCCGCTATCATCCAGAAGGCGAGGTCAGTACAGGTGCATCAAAGCTGGGACCGACAGACTGAAAAACAGCTTCTATCTCAAGGCCATCAGACTGTTAAACAGCCACCACTAACATTGAGTGGCTGCTGCCAACATACAGACATGAAATCATTGGCCACTTTAATAAATGGATCACTAGTCACTTTAAATAATGTTTTCATACCCTACATTACTCATCTCATATGTATATACTGTACTCGATACCATCTACTGCATCTTTATGTAATACCTGTATCACTAGCCACTTTAAACTATGCCACTTTATATAATGTTTAACCATGTGTATGTGACCAATAACATCTGCTAACCATATGACCAATAACATCTGCTTACGATGTGTATGTGACCAATATAATTTGATTTGATTTGAGTTACTGTTTTTTTGTAATCCCTTACATCTAATCCCTTACATCTAATCCCTTACATCTAATCCCTTACATCTAATCCCTTACATCTAATCCCTTACATCTAATCCCTTACATCTAATCCCTTACATCTAATCCCTTACATCTAATCCTTTACATCTAATCCCTTACATCTAATACCTTACATCTAATCCCTTACATCTAATCCCTTACATCTAATCCTTTACATCTAATCCCTTACATCTAATCCCTTACATCTAATCCCTTACATCTAATCCCTTACATCTAATCCCTTACATCTAACCCCTTACATCTAATATGTTACATCTAATCCCTTCCATCTAATCCCTTCCATCTAATCCCTTACATCTAACCCCTTACATCTAATATGTTACATCTAATCCCTTCCATCTAATCCCTTCCATCTAATCCCTTCCATCTAATCCCTAACATCTAATAATTTACATCTAATCCCTTGCATCTAATCCCTTACATCTAATCACTTACATCTAACCCCTTACATCTAATCCCTGACATCTAATATGTTACATCTAATCCCTTCCATCTAATCCCTTCCATCTAATCCCTTCCATCTAATAACTTACATCTAATCCCTTGCATCTAATCACTTACATCTAATCACTTACATCTAACCCCTTACATCTAATATTTAACATATAATCCCTTACATCTAATCCATGACATCTAATCCCTTACATCTAATCCCTGACATCTAATCCCTTACATCTAATATTTAACATATAATCCCTTACATCTAATCCATGACATCTAATCCCTTACATCTAATCCCTTACATCTAATCCCTTACATCTAATCCCTTACATCTAATCCCTTACATCTAATCCCTTACATCTAATCCCTTACATCTAATCCTTTACATCTAATCCCTTACATCTAATCCCTTACATCTAATCCCTTCCATCTAATCCCTTACATCTAATCCATGACATCTAATCCCTTACATCTAATCCCTTACATCTAACCCCTTACATCTAATATGTAACATCTAATCCCTTACATCTAATCCCTTACATCTAATCCCTTACATCTAATATGTAACATCTAATCCCTTACATCTAATCCCTTACATCTAATCCCTTCCATCTAATCCCTTACATCTAATCCATGACATCTAATCCCTTCCATCTAATCCCTTACATCTAATCCCTTACATCTAATCCCTTACATCTAATCCATGACATCTAATCCCTTACATCTAATCCCTTACATCTAATCCCTTACATCTAATCCCTTACATCTAACCCCTTACATCTAATCCCTTACATCTAATCCATGACATCTAATCCCTTACATCTAATATTTAACATATAATCCCTTACATCTAATCCATGACATCTAATCCCTTACATCTAATCCCTTACATCTAATCCATGACATCTAATCCCTTACATCTAATATTTAACATATAATCCCTTACATCTAATCCATGACATCTAATCCCTTACATCTAATATTTAACATATAATCCCTTACATCTAATCCATGACATCTAATCCCTTACATCTAATCCCTTACATCTAATCCCTTCCATCTAATCCCTTACATCTAATCCATGACATCTAATCCCTTCCATCTAATCCCTTGCATCTAATCACTTGCATCTAATCACTTACATCTAATCACTTACATCTAATCCCTTCCATCTAATCCCTTAAATCTAATCCCTTAAATATAACCCTTTATTCCCCAACCCTGGTGGCAACACACAACACAGAATGTATTTTACACAGAGAACTTCTGTCAGGATACTGGTGAAAATACATCTTGTCTTCGACTCAAAATAATGTTGATTCCTTTCGAGGCATAAGAAATCTTTTTGTTAGTCTACATGGTTTAAAATACCCTAGGATGTTACATTGTATCAAGTCTATATGGTTTATAAAGACCCTAGGATGTTACATTGTATCAAGTCTACATGGTTTAAAAGACCCTAGGATGTTACATTGTATCAAGTCTATATGGTTTAAAAGACCCTAGGATGTTACATTGTATCAAGTCTACATGGTTTATAAAGACCCTAGGATGTTACATTGTATCAAGTCTACATGGTTTATAAAGACCCTAGGATGTTACATTGTATCAAGTCTACATGGTTTAAAATACCCTAGGATGTTACATTGTATCAAGTCTATATGGTTTATAAAGACCCTAGGATGTTACATTGTATCAAGTCTACATGGTTTAAAAGACCCTAGGATGTTACATTGTATCAAGTCTACATGGTTTATAAAGACCCTAGGATGTTACATTGTATCAAGTCTACATGGTTTAAAAGACCCTAGGATGTTACATTGTATCAAGTCTACATGGTTTATAAAGACCCTAGGATGTTACATTGTATCAAGTCTACATGGTTTATAAAGACCCTAGGATGTTACATTGTATCAAGTCTACATGGTTTAAAATACCCTAGGATGTTACATTGTATCAAGTCTACATGGTTTAAAAGACCCTAGGATGTTACATTGTATCAAGTCTACATGGTTTATAAAGACCCTAGGATGTTACATTGTATCAAGTCTACATGGTTTAAAAGACCCTAGGATGTTACATTGTATCAAGTCTACATGGTTTAAAATACCCTAGGATGTTACATTGTATCAAGTCTATATGGTTTACAAGACCCTAGGATGTTACATTGTATCAAGTCTATATGGTTTACAAGACCCTAGGATGTTACATTGTATCAAGTCTACATGGTTTACAAGACCCTAGGATGTTACATTGTATCAAGTCTACATGGTTTAAAAGACCCTAGGATGTTACATTGTATCAAGTCTATATGGTTTACAAGACCCTAGGATGTTACATTGTATCAAGTCTACATGGTTTACAAGACCCTAGGATGTTACATTGTATCAAGTCTACATGGTTTAAAAGACCCTAGGATGTTACATTGTATCAAGTCTATATGGTTTATAAAGACCCTAGGATGTTACATTGTATCAAGTCTATATGGTTTATAAAGACCCTAGGATGTTACATTGTATCAAGTCTATATGGTTTATAAAGACCCTAGGATGTTACATTGTATCAAGTCTACATGGTTTATAAAGACCCTAGGATGTTACATTGTATCAAGTCTACATGGTTTATAAAGACCCTAGGATGTTACATTGTATCAAGTCTATATGGTTTATAAAGACCCTAGGATGTTACATTGTATCAAGTCTATATGGTTTAAAAGACCCTAGGATGTTACATTGTATCAAGTCTACATGGTTTAAAAGACCCTAGGATGTTACATTGTATCAAGTCTATATGGTTTATAAAGACCCTAGGATGTTACATTGTATCAAGTCTACATGGTTTAAAAGACCCTAGGATGTTACATTGTATCAATTTGTAAGTCGCTCTGGATAAGAGCGTCTACTAAATGACTTAAATGTAATGTAAATGTATCAAGTCTATATGGTTTATAAAGACCCTAGGATGTTACATTGTATCAAGTCTACATGGTTTAAAAGACCCTAGGATGTTACATTGTATCAAGTCTACATGGTTTATAAAGACCCTAGGATGTTACATTGTATCAAGTCTATATGGTTTATAAAGACCCTAGGATGTTACATTGTATCAAGTCTACATGGTTTAAAAGACCCTAGGATGTTACATTGTATCTGGTCTACATGGTTTATAAAGACCCTAGGATGTTACATTGTATCAAGTCTACATGGTTTATAAAGACCCTAGGATGTTACATTGTATCAAGTCTATATGGTTTATAAAGACCCTAGGATGTTACATTGTATCAAGTCTACATGGTTTATAAAGACCCTAGGATGTTACATTGTATCTGGTCTATATGGTTTATAAAGACCCTAGGATGTTACATTGTATCTGGTCTATATGGTTTATAAAGACCCTAGGATGTTACATTGTATCAAGTCTACATGGTTTAAAAGACCCTAGGATGTTACATTGTATCAAGTCTACATGGTTTATAAAGACCCTAGGATGTTACATTGTATCAAGTCTATATGGTTAATAAAGACCCTAGGATGTTACATTGTATCAAGTATATATGGTTAATAAAGACCCTAGGATGTTACATTGTATCAAGTCTATATGGTTTATAAAGACCCTAGGATGTTACATTGTATCAAGTCTATATGGTTTATAAAGACCCTAGGATGTTACATTGTATCAAGTCTATATGGTTTAAAAGACCCTAGGATGTTACATTGTATCAAGTCTACATGGTTTAAAAGACCCTAGGATGTTACATTGTATCAAGTCTACATGGTTTATAAAGACCCTAGGATGTTACATTGTATCAAGTCTACATGGTTTAAAAGACCCTAGGATGTTACATTGTATCAAGTCTATATGGTTAATAAAGACCCTAGGATGTTACATTGTATCAAGTCTATATGGTTTAAAAGACCCTAGGATGTTACATTGTATCAAGTCTACATGGTTTATAAAGACCCTAGGATGTTACATTGTATCAAGTCTACATGGTTTAAAAGACCCTAGGATGTTACATTGTATCAAGTCTACATGGTTTATAAAGACCCTAGGATGTTACATTGTATCAAGTCTACATGGTTTAAAAGACCCTAGGATGTTACATTGTATCAAGTCTACATGGTTTAAAATACCCTAGGATGTTACATTGTATCAAGTCTACATGGTTTATAAAGACCCTAGGATGTTACATTGTATCAAGTCTATATGGTTAATAAAGACCCTAGGATGTTACATTGTATCAAGTCTATATGGTTTATAAAGACCCTAGGATGTTACATTGTATCAAGTCTACATGGTTTATAAAGACCCTAGGATGTTACATTGTATCAAGTCTATATGGTTTATAAAGACCTAGGATGTTACATTGTATCAAGTCTACATGGTTTATAAAGACCTAGGATGTTACATTGTATCAAGTCTACATGGTTTATAAAGACCCTAGGATGTTACATTGTATCAAGTCTACATGGTTTAAAAGACCCTAGGATGTTACATTGTATCAAGTCTACATGGTTTATAAAGACCCTAGGATGTTACATTGTATCAAGTCTACATGGTTTAAAAGACCCTAGGATGTTACATTGTATCAAGTCTATATGGTTTATAAAGACCCTAGGATGTTACATTGTATCAGGTCTATATGGTTTATAAAGACCCTAGGATGTTACATTGTATCAAGTCTATATGGTTTATAAAGACCCTAGGATGTTACATTGTATCAGGTCTATATGGTTTATAAAGACCCTAGGATGTTACATTGTATCAAGTCTATATGGTTTAAAAGACCCTAGGATGTTACATTGTATCAAGTCTACATGGTTTATAAAGACCCTAGGATGTTACATTGTATCAAGTCTACATGGTTTATAAAGAACCTAGGATGTTACATTGTATCAATGTGTTCTGTGTGAGAACCCCTGCTGTTATGCCGTAGCCTCGGGCCTGCAGCACCATGTACCCATCCTGTTGTCTGTTTGGAAATGATGTAGTGCCCGAGTCGAGGCCCAATTCAGTCTTGATGGAACGGGAATCTCATTCTAGTCAGACAGGTGGGATCGGAATGTCACCTGTTTCAGGGCTGGACACACTGTATCGTAAGCCTATAGTTGTGATACATATGATACCAGGAGCTGTATCCTTCCGTTCTACCTCTGCTCGAGGATGATGTCAGTCTACTGATGCTGACATAAAGTGGAATCACAGAGCGAGCCCCCCCCCCCCTCCCCACACACACACAGCCTCACAGTCGAATGACCCAATTTAGCCTGGAGAGATATTACAGAACCCAGACCCAGCATGCCATACCGTGTTATCTCCAGACGTGGACCACATTTAGCACGATAATAGGAATAAAAGTATTAGAACGGTGGCGTTTTATCCATAAACACACGTTGAAAGGTTATCCTCGGGACTTTAGAGCAGAGGCTGTTCCGCTCCAGCCCAGACAGTCATGCTTCATGTGCCGTCAGACACCATCTCTCTCTCTCTCTCTATTGATCAGTAATTATTGAATAGAAACGGGTTCTTACCTGGATAGAGCACAGCAGATATAAAACGCGAGGCACCGATGAGATCATGGTATCTCTACTGTTGTTCATGGAAAGGAGTCGATCGGGCTTCTGTTCTCAGGGGCTCGCCTGAGATTTGCACATCCAGACAATGGCGAATTTTCTGCACCAACAGACCATCGAGCTATCCTCTCTCTCTCCGCAGACCCTGGGTGCACAATAGTCTCCGCTCTCTCCCCTCTCGGTCCTCCTAAACGTGCGTTTAGATCATCCACTTGGTGCCGATCCTGTGTCACAACGCCCCGATATGGGCCATATCTGAAACGTAGGGTGTCGATTTTTCAACAGCCGTCCTAACATCCGCGATGGGTCGGCGAAATGGATGGAGGGAGTAACGCGGCAGTGGCCATCATTTCAGGGACGAAACGAGCAGAGGCAGCCTGATCCTACAAACGGAAGGAGAGCAGAGACAGAGGCTGCATTCTTCCCCCTCTCTCTCTCTTTCTCTTTCTCCAACGCCCCGCCCAAATCTGTACTGAGGGAGGCTGGAACAGCACCAGCTAGTCTACTATCACCATCAGATAGAAGGATGAATGGAGAGAGGGAGGGAGGGAGGAACAGCACCAGCTAGCTACTATCACCATCAGATAGAAGGATGAATGGAGAGAGGGAGGGAGGGAGGAACAGCACCAGCTAGTCTACTATCACCATCAGATAGAATGATGAATGGAGAGAGGGAGGGAGGAACAGCACCAGCTAGTCTACTATCACCATCAGATAGAAGGATGAATGGAGAGAGGGAGGGAGGGAGGAACAGCACCAGCTAGCTAATATCACCATCAGATAGAAGGATGAATGGAGAGAGGGAGGGAGGAACAGCACCAGCTAGCTACTATCACCATCAGATAGAAGGATGAATGGAGAGAGGGAGGGAGGGAGGAACAGCACCAGCTAGCTACTATCACCATCAGATAGAATGGAGAGAGGGAGGGAGGAACAGCACCAGCTAGTCTACTATCACCATCAGATAGAAGGATGAATGGAGAGAGGGAGGGAGGGAGGAACAGCACCAGCTAGCTAATATCACCATCAGATAGAAGGATGAATGGAGAGAGGGAGGGAGGAACAGCACCAGCTAGCTACTATCACCATCAGATAGAAGGATGAATGGAGAGAGGGAGGGAGGGAGGAACAGCACCAGCTAGCTACTATCACCATCAGATAGAATGGAGAGAGGGAGGGAGGAACAGCACCAGCTAGTCTACTATCACCATCAGATAGAAGGATGAATGGAGAGAGGGAGGGAGGGAGGAACAGCACCAGCTAGCTACTATCACCATCAGATAGAAGGATGAATGGAGAGAGGGAGGGAGGAACAGCACCAGCTAGCTACTATCACCATCAGATAGAAGGATGAATGGAGAGAGGGAGGGAGGGAGGAACAGCACCAGCTAGCTACTATCACCATCAGATAGAAGGATGAATGGAGGGAGGGAGGGGGAACAGCACCAGCTAGCTACTATCACCATCAGATAGAAGGATGAATGGAGAGAGGGAGGGAGGGAGGAACAGCACCAGCTAGCTACTATCACCATCAGATAGAAGGATGAATGGAGAGAGGGAGGGAGGAACAGCACCAGCTAGTCTACTATCACCATCAGATAGAAGGATGAATGGAGAGAGGGAGGGAGGGAGGAACAGCACCAGCTAGCTACTATCACCATCAGATAGAAGGATGAATGGAGAGAGGGAGGGAGGGAGGAACAGCACCAGCTAGCTACTATCACCATCAGATAGAAGGATGAATGGAGAGAGGGAGGGATGAACAGCACCAGCTAGTCTACTATCACCATCAGATAGAAGGATGAATGGAGAGAGGGAGGGAGGGGGGAACAGCACCAGCTAGCTACTATCACCATCAGATAGAAGGATGAATGGAGAGAGGGAGGGAGGGGGGGAACAGCACCAGCTAGTCTACTATCACCATCAGATAGAATGATGAATGGAGAGAGGGAGGGATGAACAGCACCAGCTAGCTACTATCACCATCAGATAGAAGGATGAATGGAGAGAGGGAGGGAGGAACAGCACCAGCTAGCTACTATCACCATCAGATAGAAGGATGAATGGAGAGAGGGAGGAGGGAACAGCACCAGCTAGCTACTATCACCATCAGATAGAAGGATGAATGGAGAGAGGGAGGGAGGAACAGCACCAGCTAGCTACTATCACCATCAGATAGAAGGATGAATGGAGAGAGGGAGGGATGAACAGCACCAGCTAGTCTACTATCACCATCAGATAGAAGGATGAATGGAGGGAGGGAGGGAGCGGAGATCTCTGTTTAATGTCTGCTGATTGACTGCATCTGCCCCGCGCTCAGATCAATATGTTTAGCGCTATAACAGGGTTACAACAGGTCAACAGGGTTATAGGCTATTGGACTATTGGCCCTAATTGAATCCTCCAACATTAACAGTGTAAATTGAAATATTGTGTTAATTTAGTTGAATGCCCCCAGTCTCGGGTGATAAGCCTATATTATATAACATGAATCGCCTACATTACAGTAGTCTGTGCTCTTCTTTTGAGAAAGGGATGTTGAGGAAAAATAAATCATATTGATTTCTTTATTTCACAGAACATCCCTGGGAATGAAAAGGGTTTTTGAAGACAACATTGGATCAGATTATCCCCTCCTCCATAATCGCACTTGAAGGAATCTTCTACAGAGTGTCTCTGTCTATCATAATGGTTTGTTCATTTCCGTAGTCTGCAGTTATGTTCTGGGTTAGATTCTAAAGGGGAGGCAGGGTGACCTAGTGGTTAGAGTGTAGAGGTGGCAGGGTAGCCTAGTGGTTAGAGTGTAGTGGAGGCAGGTAGCCTAGTGGTTAGAGTGTAGAGGTGGCAGGGTAGCCTAGTGGTTAGAGTGTAGAGGTGGCAGGGTAGCCTAGTGGTTAGAGTGTAGAGGTGGCAGGGTAGCCTAGTGGTTAGAGTGTAGAGGTGGCAGGGTAGCCTAGTGGTTAGAGTGTAGAGGCGGCAGGGTAGCCTAGTGGTTAGAGTGTAGAGGCGGCAGGGTAGCCTAGTGGTTAGAGTGTAGAGGGGTCAGGGTAGCCTAGTGGTTAGAGTGTAGAGGCGGCAGGGTAGCCTAGTGGTTAGAGTGTAGAGGGGTCAGGGTAGCCTAGTGGTTCGAGTGTAGAGGTGGCAGGGTAGCCTAGTGGTTAGAGTGTAGTGGAGGCAGGGTAGCCTAGTGGTTAGAGTGTAGAGGCGGCAGGTAGCCTAGTGGTTAGAGTGTAGAGGTGGCAGGGTAGCCTAGTGGTTAGAGTGTAGAGGTGGCAGGGTAGCCTAGTGGTTAGAGTGTAGAGGTGGCAGGGTAGCCTAGTGGTTAGAGTGTAGAGGTGGCAGGGTAGCCTAGTGGTTAGAGTGTGGAGGTGGCAGGGTAGCCTAGTGGTTAGAGTGGAGGGGTGGCAGGGTAGCCTAGTGGTTAGAGTGTAGAGGTGGCAGGGTAGCCTAGTGGTTAGAGTGTAGAGGCGGCAGGGTAGCCTAGTGGTTAGAGTGTAGTGGAGGCAGGTAGCCTAGTGGTTAGAGTGTAGAGGAGGCAGGTAGCCTAGTGGTTAGAGTGTAGAGGCGGCAGGGTAGCCTAGTGGTTAGAGTGTAGAGGTGGCAGGGTAGCCTAGTGGTTAGAGTGTAGAGGTGGCAGGGTAGCCTAGTGGTTAGAGTGTAGAGGGGTCAGGGTAGCCTAGTGGTTAGAGTGTAGAGGTGGCAGGGTAGCCTAGTGGTTAGAGTGTAGGGGCGTCAGGTAGCCTAGTGGTTAGAGCGTAGGGGCGGCAGGGTACTCTAGTGGTTAGAGTGTAGGGGCGGCAGGGTAGCCTAGTGGTTAGAGTGTAGGGGCGGCAGGGTAGCCTAGTGGTTAGAGTGTAGAGTGTAGAGGAGGCTGGGTAGCCTAGTGGTTAGAGTGTAGAGGAGGCAGGTAGCCTAGTGGTTAGAGTGTAGGGGCGTCAGGTAGCCTAGTGGTTAGAGCGTAGGGGCGGCAGGGTACTCTAGTGGTTAGAGTGTAGGGGCGGCAGGGTAGCCTAGTGGTTAGAGTGTAGGGGCGGCAGGGTAGCCTAGTGGTTAGAGTGTAGGGGCGGCAGGGTAGTCTAGTGGTTAGAGTGTAGGGACGGCAGGTAGCCTAGTGGTTAGAGTGTAGAGGAGGCAGGGTAGCCTAGTGGTTAGAGTGTAGAGGCGGCAGGGTAGCCTAGTGGTTAGAGTGGAGGGGCGGCAGGGTAGCCTAGTGGTTAGAGTGTAGGGGTGGCAGGGTAGCCTAGTGGTTAGAGTGTAGAGGTGGCAGGTAGCCTAGTGGTTAGAGTGTAGAGGCGGCAGGGTAGTCTAGTGGTTAGAGTGTAGAGGTGGCAGGGTAGCCTAGTGGTTAGAGTGTAGAGGAGGCAGGGTAGCCTAGTGGTTAGAGTGTAGAGGTGGCAGGGTAGCCTAGTGGTTAGAGTGTAGAGGAGGCAGGGTAGTCTAGTGGTTAGAGCGTAGGGGCGGCAGGGTAGCCTAGTGGTTAGAGTGTAGGTAGCCTAGTGGTTAGAGTGTAGAGGCGGCAGGGTTACCTAGTGGTTAGAGTGTAGGTAGCCTAGTGGTTAGAGCGTAGGGGCGGCAGGGTAGCCTAGTGGTTAGAGCGTAGGGGCGGCAGGGTAGCCTAGTGGTTAGAGTGTAGGTAGCCTAGTGGTTAGAGTGTAGAGGCGGCAGGGTAACCTAGTGGTTAGAGTGTAGGTAGCCTAGTGGTTAGAGCGTAGAGGCGGCAGGGTAGCCTAGTGGTTAGAGCGTAGGGGCGGCAGGGTAGCCTAGTGGTTAGAGCGTAGGGGCGGCAGGGTAGGCTAGTGGTTAGAGAGTAGGGGCGGCAGGGTAGCCTAGTGGTTAGAGCGTAGGTGCGGCAGGGTAGCCTAGTGGTTAGAGTGTAGGGGCGGCAGGGTAGCCTAGTGGTTAGAGTGTAGGGGCGGCAGGGTAGCCTAGTGGTTAGAGTGTAGGGGCGGCAGGGTAGTCTAGTGGTTAGAGTGTAGGGGCGGCAGGGTAGCCTAGTGGTTAGAGTGTAGGGGCGGCAGGGTAGTCTAGTGGTTAGAGTGTAGGGGTGGCAGGGTAGCCTAGTGGTTAGAGTGTAGGTAGCCTAGTGGTTAGAGTGTAGGGGCGGCAGGGTAGCCTAGTGGTTAGAGTGTAGGGGCGACAGGTAGCCTAGTGGTTAGAGTGTAGGTAGCCTAGTGGTTTGAGTGTAGGGATGGCAGGGTAGCCTAGTGGTTAGAGTGTAGGGACGGCAGGTACCCTAGTGGTTAGAGTGTAGAGGCGGCAGGGTAGCCTAGTGGTTAGAGCGTAGGGGTGGCAGGGTAGCCTAGTGGTTAGAGCGTAGGGGTGGCAGGGTAGCCTAGTGGTTAGAGCGTAGGGGCGGCAGGGTAGCCTAGTGGTTAGAGTGTAGGGGTGGCAGGGTAGCCTAGTGGTTAGAGTGTAGGTAGCCTAGTGGTTAGAGTGTAGAGGCGGCAGGGTAGCCTAGTGGTTAGAGTGTAGGGGCGGCAGGGTAGCCTAGTGGTTAGAGTGTAGGGGCGGCAGGGTAGCCTAGTGGTTAGAGTGTAGAGGAGGCAGGGTAGCCTAGTGGTTAGAGTGTAGAGGCGGCAGGGTAGCCTAGTGGTTAGAGTGTAGAGGAGGCAGGGTACACTTTACCAAAATAGATGACCTGAGTAGGAAGCTCTGTGAGCAGGTCGTCTGCGTACTGGACTGGCTGAATGAATACATCTCTTGATGCTCCTGGACACATCGTGAGTGATGTGACCCGGAGTCATAGGGTGTTTTGGGTCTTACAACATCAGACGCCCAGGTGATCCACCCGAGGTTGATCAGACACCGACTTGTGTCCAGGAGGCATTATGCTGCTTCCCATAGATCTCCTCTCTTGATCCAGGGGTATCTGGAGGCTTTTTTCAGCTGCCTCGATGGTGCTGCTGATGGCTCTCCTAGGATCCCTGCTGGTGGTTTGGATTTTAAGCCCGGTTGCTCTCCAGCTCGAATGAAAGTGATCTTGTGACCGGCTCGCTGACTCTTGCTGATTCCTGTGCAGATTACTTCTGAATGGTCTTGAGAACCTGGTCATGGCGCCAGCGATAACGGCCCCCTCCCAGAGCTTTAGCACAGCAGTTTAGAATGTGCTCCAGTGTCCCTGTCTTGGAGCATAGTGGGCATGGAGGAGTTTCCACTTTGCCCGCAGCAGAATAGGTTTGGTGAGCTGGGTAGGACATGATACACTCCCTGGACCAGGAACTTAATGCAGTGTGGTTCCGCCTGCCAGAGGTCAGTCCACAAGACTTTCCTGTCCTTTGCGTGCTCTCACCTTGTCCAGGCACCTTGCGGTCTCATTCCCACTGCTCTGCTGGACCTCTCATCTTCCACAGCTGCTCTCACCTCCTCCTGGCCAAGCCTGCGTATCTCCTTCCCCTTGGCAGTGTCGTACCAGGGTTGGAACAGGTTCTCAGACCTTTTCCCTGGGTCACTGCTCCCACCAGGACACTGTAGCACAGCCAGCCTGCAGCACGGCCTACTCTGCTCTCCATTTCCTCCCTGTAATGACCACTATCCCCCCTTGGGCCACCTTTGGGTCGCTCCACTTCCTGTATTGACCACTATCCCCCCTTGGGCCACCTTTGGGTCGCTCCACTTCCTGTATTGACCACTATCCCCCCTTGGGCCACCTTTGGGTCGCTCCACTTCCTGTAATGACCACTATCCCCCCTTGGGCCAACTTTGGGTCGCTCCACTTCCTGTATTGACCACTATCCCCCCTTGGGCCACCTTTGGGTCGCTCCACTTCCTGTAATGACCACTATCCCCCCTTGGGCCACCTTTGGGTCGCTCCACTTCCTGTAATGACCACTATCCCCCCGTGGGCCACCTTTGGGTCACTCGTCTCCCAGTAATAAATTAGTTTCCTGGCCCGAGGCACCATGATCTCCTCTTCCAGGGACTTCAGGGGCAGCCTCAGCTCTTTGCTGTTTACATAGAGGACGATCCTGCTCAGGCTAAAGGGCAACCCCAGCCACCTTCAGAGATGGCTGCTGACCTTCCCCTCCAAATTCTCCACAGTGGAGAAGCGGACTTCGTAGATGAGCAGAGGTCAGAGTGTCCTCGGGAGGATGCCTTGTGGATACATCCACGCCTTTGACTTGGCGGGCAGTCCTGACCGATCAACCGCTCTCAGACTGTTCTCCAGCTCCTGACAGGTCAACCACTCTCAGACAGTTCTCCAGCTCCGCTCTCAGCCAGTTCTCCAGCTCCGCTCTCAGCCAGTTCCCCAGTTCCTGACCTGGCAATCGCTCTCAGCCAGTTCTCCAGCTCCGCTCTCAGCCAGTTCTCCAGCTCCTGACCGGTCAATCGCTCTCAGCCAGTTCTCCAGCTCCGCTCTCAGCCAGTTCTCCAGCTCCTGACAGGTCAATCGCTCTCAGCCAGTTCTCCAGCTCCTGACAGGTCAACCTCTCTCATCCAGCTCTCCAGCTCCTGACCAGTCAACCACTCTCAGATAGTTCTCCAGCTCTTGACAGGTCATCCGCTCTCAGCCAGTTCTCCAGCTCCTGTCAGGTCAACTGCTCTCAGCCAGTTCTCCAGCTCCTGACCGGTCAACTGCTCTCAGCCAGTTCTCCAGCTCCGCTCTCAGCCAGTTCTCCAGCTCCTGACAGGTCAACCGCTCTCAGCCAGTTCTCCAGCTCCGCTCTCAGCCAGCACTACAGCTCCTGACCGGTCAACCGCTCTCAGTCAGTTCTCCAGCTCCTGACCAGTCATTGGTTTATAGGAGCATATACCCACGTGCCATCTCCTCATTGGTTTATAGGAGCATATACACACGTGCCATCTCCTCATTGGTTTATAGGACGATATACCCACGTGCCATCTCCTCATTGGTTTATAGGACGATATACCCACATGCCATCTCCTCATTGGTTTATAGGAGCATATACCCACGTGCCATCTCCTCATTGGTTTATAGGAGCATATACCCACGTGCCATCTCGTCATTGGTTTATAGGACGATATACCCACGTACCATCTCCTCATTGGTTTATAGGACCATATACCCACGTGCCATCTGCTCATTGGTTTATAGGAGCATATACCCAAGTCCCATCTCCTCATTGGTTTATAGGAGTATATACCCACGTGCCATCTCCTCATTGGTTTATAGGCGCATATACCCACGTGCCATCTCCTCATTGGTTTATAGGAGTATATACCCACGTGCCATCTCCTCATAGGTTTATAGGAGCAAATCAAATCTAATCTAATTTTATTTGTCACATACACATGGTGAGCAGATGTTAATGCGAGTGTAGCGAAATGCTTGTGCTTCTAGTTCCAACAATGCAGTAATAACCAACGAGTAATCTAGCTAACAATTCCAAAACTACGACCTTATACACACACAAGTGTAAAGGGATAAAGAATATGTACATAAAGATATATGAATGAGTGATGGTACAGAGCGGTATAGGCAAGATGCAGTAGATGGTTTCGAGTAGAGTATATACCCACGTGGGTGATTGAAAGATGAACTTAGGTCCACACTCTGGTCGGTTGTAGTAATGCTGTAAAGTAGATGGTATCGAGTACAGTATATACCCACGTGGGTGATTGAAAGATGAACTTAGCTCCACACTCTGGCCGGTTGTATTAATGCTGTAAAGTAGATGGTATCGAGTACAGTATATACCCACGTGGGTGATTGAAAGATGAACTTAGGTCCACACTCTGGTCGGTTGTAGTAATGCTGTAAAGTAGATGGTATCGAGTACAGTATATACCCACGTGGGTGATTGAAAGATGAACTTAGCTCCACACTCTGGCCGGTTGTAGCAATGCTGTAAAGTAGATGGTATCGAGTACAGTATATACCCACGTGGGTGATTGAAAGATGAACTTAGCACCACACTCTGGCCGGTTGTAGTAATGCTGTAAAGTTGGTTGCCACCCGCCATATTAAGTCCAAAATAATAATAATAAGAAGAAGAAGCCTGAAGGAAGGAGGTGAGATCATTAGAAACTAATCTGGTCCACCGTTTTATCTGTGTATTAATTGTCGGTGTCGAGGACCTTGTGCATTTCAGGTAAAATAACACTGTTTATATCCCAGGACAAATGAGCTAGCAACAGAAAGCTAGCTTGCTAAAGTACCATAAATGTTTATTGCTTTTTGACCTGTCCCCAAATTAATATAATTGGTTCAGAGTTTGTTCTGATATTTCAACCTGTGTGTCCTGGTCATGCTGGTGTGGGGGTATAACATCAACCTGTGTGTCCTGGTTGTGCTGGTGTGGGGGTATAACATCAACCTGTGTCCTGGTCGTGTTGGTGTGGGGGTATAACATCAACCTGTGTGTCCTGGTCATGCTGGTGTGGGGTATAACATCAACCTGTGTCCTGGTCATGCTGGTGTGGGGGTATAACATCAACCTGTGTCCTGGTCGTGCTGGTGTGGGGGTATAACATCAACCTGTGTCCTGGTCATGCTGGTGTGGGGGTATAACATCAACCTGTGTCCTGGTTGTGTTGGTGTGGGGGTATAACATCAACCTGTGTCCTGGTCGTGCTGGTGTGGGGGTATATCATCAACTTGTGTCCTGGTCGTGCTGGTGTGGGGGTATAAAATCAACCTGTGTCCTGGTCGTGCTGGTGTGGGGGTATAACATCAACCTGTGTCCTGGTGGCGTCTGGTGTGGGGGTATATCATCAACCTGTGTCCTGGTCATGCTGGTGTGGGGGTATAACATCAACCTGTGTCCTGGTGGCGTCTGGTGTGGGGTATAACATCAACCTGTGTCCTGGTCGTGCTGGTGTGGGGTATAACATCAACCTGTGTCCTGGTCGTGCTGGTGTGGGGGTATAACATCAACCTGTGTCCTGGTCGTGCTGGTGTGGGGGTATATCATCAACCTGTGTCCTGATGGCATCTGGTGTGGGGGTATAACATCAACCTGTGTCCTGGTCGTGCTGGTGTGGGGGTATATCATCAACCTGTGTCCTGATGGCATCTGGTGTGGGGGTATAACATCAACCTGTGTCCTGGTCATGCTGGTGTGGGGGTATAACATCAACCTGTGTCCTGATGGCATCTGGTGTGGGGGTATAACATCAACCTGTGTCCTGGTCATGCTGGTGTGGGGGTATAACATCAACCTGTGTGTCCTGGCCGTGCTGGTGTGGGGGTATATCATCAACCTGTGTCCTGGCCGTGCTGGTGTGGGGGTATATCATCAACCTGTGTCCTGGTCGTGCTGGTGTGGGGGTATAACATCAACCTGTGTCCTGGTCATGCTGGTGTGGGGGTATAACATCAACCTGTGTCCTGGTTGTGTTGGTGTGGGGGTATAACATCAACCTGTGTCCTGGTCGTGCTGGTGTGGGGGTATAACATCAACCTGTGTCCTGGTGGTGCTGGTGTGGGGGTATAACATCAACCTGTGTCCTGGTCGTGCTGGTGTGGGGGTATAACATCAACCTGTGTATCCTGGTCGTGCTGGTATAACATCAACCTGTGTTCTGGTCGTGTTGGTGTGGGGGTATAACATCAACCTGTGTGTCCTGGTCGTGTTGGTGTGGGGGTATAACATCAACCTGTGTCCTGGTCATGCTGGTGTGGGGGTATATCATCAACCTGTGTCCTGGTCATGCTGGTGTGGGGGTATATCATCAACCTGTGTCCTGGTCATGCTGGTGTGGGGGTATAACATCAACCTGTGTCCTGGTCATGCTGGTGTGGGGGTATATCATCAACCTGTGTCCTGGTCGTGCTGGTGTGGGGGTATATCATCAACCTGTGTGTCCTGATGGCATCTGGTGTGGGGGTATAACATCAACCTGTGTCCTGGTCATGCTGGTGTGGGGGTATAACATCAACCTGTGTCCTGGTCGTGCTGGTGTGGGGGTATATCATCAACCTGTGTCCTGGTCGTGCTGGTGTGGGGGTATAACATCAACCTGTGTCCTGGTCGTGCTGGTGTGGGGGTATAACATCAACCTGTGTATCCTGGTCGTGCTGGTATAACATCAACCTGTGTCCTGGTGGTGCTGGTGTGGGGGTATAACATCAACCTGTGTCCTGGTCGTGCTGGTGTGGGGGTATAACATCAACCTGTGTCCTGGTCGTGCTGGTGTGGGGGTATAACATCAACCTGTGGTTTATAAAGCATATTAAAAGTTGACTTGGAAACTGACTGTTCAGTCCCAGAGCCTGTCAGGTAGCTCCCCCTAGTGGCTATACAATATCATTATAGTTGAGGAAGTAGAAGACATCGTAAATAAACCTCCCCTTCCAGTCTTCTGTCCTCTGGATGAACTCTCTCAGTCTCTCTCAGCACACACACACTCACTCTCGGTCTCTCTCAGCACACACACACACTCACTCTCGGTCTCTCTCAGCACACACACACACTCAGTCTCTCTCAGCTGACACACTATCTCTCTCCCTCGGCGCTCACCAGAACAGACAACAACTTTTCTTCATGGCGGCGAGTCTCACCGGAGACAGGATCCAACCGGACTGTGATCTAACCGGACGGGCGCGAGCTGCAGAGGGATTCACTATGTAAGTTTTTACCGGAGTTGTTTTGCTTTGTGATAAAACAATAATGTAGTTACGTGAACGATTTTAAGCATGAGTCTACTGGTCCCTCAAAAACAAGTTCGTAGAGTAACTGTCTTTTTGGTAGACAGGCTACTGCTGGATGAATGTTTTGGTAGACCACTGCTGGATGAATGACCACAGTCATGTTTTGGTAGACAGGCTACTGCTGGATGAATGACCACAGTCATGTTTTGGTAGATAGGCTACTTCTGGATGAATGACCACAGTCATGTTTTGGTAGACAGGCTACTTCTGGATGAATGACCACAGTCATGTTTTGGTAGATAGGCTACTTCTGGATGAATGACCACAGTCATGTTTTGGTAGACAGGCTACTTCTGGATGAATGACCACAGTCATGTTTTGGTAGACAGGCTACTGCTGGATGAATGACCACAGTCATGTTTTGGTAGATAGGCTACTTCTGGATGAATGACCACAGTCATGTTTTGGTAGATAGGCTACTTCTGGATGAATGACCACAGTCATGTTTTGGTAGACAGGCTACTGCTGGATGAATGACCACAGTCATGTTTTGGTAGACAGGCTACTGCTGGATGAATGACCACAGTCATGTTTTGGTAGATAGGCTACTGCTGGATGAATGACCACAGTCATGTTTTGGTAGACAGGCTACTTCTGGATGAATGACCACAGTCATGTTTTGGTAGTTAGGCTACTGCTGGATGAATGACCACAGTCATGTTTTGGTAGAAGAGTTGTTGAGTTGTTGATGGTTTTTGTCCAAGTTGTAATTGATTATGATAACGATATTGTCGCACAAGTGCAACTCAGGTGGGGAAAATACATGTTATGAAACTATTGAAATGAATCTTTGAATGTATCCTATTGGAATGTTACTCAATAACTGCAGCTCAGATGAGATTAAACATGGTGTGGAATAGTTTACTATCAGTCATCTGTAATTCCATAGCCAGACAGATAAGGGATAACATACTGTACCATTGCCCTGTAGCCAGTCAGATAAGGGATAACATACTGTACCATTGTCCTGTAGCCAGTCAGATAAGGGATAACATACTGTACCATTGCCCTGTAGCCAGTCAGATAAGGGATAACATACTGTGCCATTGCCCTGTAGCCAGTCAGATAAGGGATAACATACTGTGCCATTGCCCTGTAGCCAGTCAGATAAGGGATAACATACTGTACCATTGCCCTGTAGCCAGTTAGATAAGGGATAACATACTGTCTCTTGTCTTCAGGGAAGAGAGGGATATTAGTGGTCCTGATATCTGTTGTCTCTTGTCTTCAGACTAGGGAAGAGAGGGATATTAGTGGTCCTGATATCTGTTGTGTTGTCTCTTGTCTTCAGACTAGTGAAGAGAGGGATATTAGTGGTCCTGATATCTGTTGTGTTGTCTCTTGTCTTCAGGCTAGGGAAGAGAGGGATATTAGTGGTCCTGATATCTGTTGTCTCTTGTCTTCAGACTAGTGAAGAGAGGGATATTAGTGGTCCTGATATCTGTTGTGTTGTCTCTTGTCTTCAGACTAGTGAAGAGAGGGATATTAGTGGTCCTGATATCTGTTGTGTTGTCTCTTGTCTTCAGACTAGTGAAGAGAGGGATATTAGTGGTCCTGATATCTGTTGTGTTGTCTCTTGTCTTCAGACTAGTGAAGAGAGGGATATTAGTGGTCCTGATATCTGTTGTCTCTTGTCTTCAGACTAGGGAAGAGAGGGATATTAGTGGTCCTGATATCTGTTGTCTCTTGTCTTCAGGCTAGTGAAGAGAGGGATATTAGTGGTCCTGATATCTGTTGTCTCTTGTCTTCAGGCTAGTGAAGAGAGGGATATTAGTGGTCCTGATATCTGTTGTGTTGTCTCTTGTCTTCAGGCTAGTGAAGAGAGGGATATTAGTGGTCCTGATATCTGTTGTCTCTTGTCTTCAGACTAGGGAAGAGAGGGATATTAGTGGTCCTGATATCTGTTGTCTCTTGTCTTCAGGCTAGTGAAGAGAGGGATATTAGTGGTCCTGATATCTGTTGTCTCTTGTCTTCAGGCTAGTGAAGAGAGGGATATTAGTGGTCCTGATATTTGTTGTGTTGTCTCTTGTCTTCAGGCTAGTGAAGAGAGGGATATTAGTGGTCCTGATATCTGTTGTCTCTTGTCTTCAGGCTAGGGAAGAGAGGGATATTAGTGGTCCTGATATCTGTTGTGTTGTCTCTTGTCTTCAGGCTAGGGAAGAGAGGGATATTAGTGGTCCTGATATCTGTTGTCTCTTGTCTTCAGGCTAGTGAAGAGAGGGATATTAGTGGTCCTGATATCTGTTGTCTCTTGTCTTCAGACTAGGGAAGAGAGGGATATTAGTGGTCCTGATATCTGTTGTGTTGTCTCTTGTCTTCAGGCTAGGGAAGAGAGGGATATTAGTGGTCCTGATATCTGTTGTCTCTTGTCTTCAGGCTAGTGAAGAGAGGGATATTAGTGGTCCTGATATCTGTTGTCTCTTGTCTTCAGGCTAGGGAAGAGAGGGATATTAGTGGTCCTGATATCTGTTGTGTTGTCTCTTGTCTTCAGGCTAGGAAGAGAGGGATATTAGTGGTCCTGATATCTGTTGTCTCTTGTCTTCAGGCTAGTGAAGAGAGGGATATTAGTGGTCCGATATCTGTTGTGTTGTCTCTTGTCTTCAGGCTAGGGAAGAGAGGGATATTAGTGGTCCTGATATCTGTTGTCTCTTGTCTTCAGGCTAGGGAAGAGAGGGATATTAGTGGTCCTGATATCTGTTGTGTTGTCTCTTGTCTTCAGGCTAGGGAAGAGAGGGATATTAGTGGTCCTGATATCTGTTGTGTTGTCTCTTGTCTTCAGGCTAGGGAAGAGAGGGATATTAGTGGTCCTGATATCTGTTGTGTTGTCTCTTGTCTTCAGGCTAGGGAAGAGAGGGATATTAGTGGTCCTGATATCTGTTGTCTCTTGTCTTCAGGCTAGGAAGAGAGGGATATTAGTGGTCCTGATATCTGTTGTGTTGTCTCTTGTCTTCAGGCTAGGGAAGAGAGGGATATTAGTGGTCCTGATATCTGTTGTCTCTTGTCTTCAGGCTAGTGAAGAGAGGGATATTAGTGGTCCTGATATCTGTTGTGTTGTCTCTTGTCTTCAGGCTAGGGAAGAGAGGGATATTAGTGGTCCTGATATCTGTTGTCTCTTGTCTTCAGGCTAGGGAAGAGAGGGATATTAGTGGTCCTGATATCTGTTGTGTTGTCTCTTGTCTTCAGGCTAGTGAAGAGAGGGATATTAGTGGTCCTGATATCTGTTGTCTCTTGTCTTCAGGCTAGTGAAGAGAGGGATATTAGTGGTCCTGATATCTGTTGTGTTGTCTCTTGTCTTCAGGCTAGGGAAGAGAGGGATATTAGTGGTCCTGATATCTGTTGTCTCTTGTCTTCAGGCTAGGGAAGAGAGGGATATTAGTGGTCCTGATATCTGTTGTCTCTTGTCTTCAGGGAAGAGAGGGATATTAGTGGTCCTGATATCTGTTGTGTTGTCTCTTGTCTTCAGGCTAGGGAAGAGAGGGATATTAGTGGTCCTGATATCTGTTGTCTCTTGTCTTCAGACTAGGGAAGAGAGGGATATTAGTGGTCCTGATATCTGTTGTCTCTTGTCTTCAGGCTAGTGAAGAGAGGGATATTAGTGGTCCTGATATCTGTTGTGTTGTCTCTTGTCTTCAGGCTAGGGAAGAGAGGGATATTAGTGGTCCTGATATCTGTTGTCTCTTGTCTTCAGACTAGGGAAGAGAGGGATATTAGTGGTCCTGATATCTGTTGTCTCTTGTCTTCAGGCTAGTGAAGAGAGGGATATTAGTGGTCCTGATATCTGTTGTCTCTTGTCTTCAGGCTAGTGAAGAGAGGGATATTAGTGGTCCTGATATCTGTTGTCTCTTGTCTTCAGGCTAGGGAAGAGAGGGATATTAGTGGTCCTGATATCGGTGGCTGTTGGGGTCTACTTCCTCCCCTCACCCATAAACCCTCAGCCTTACATGTAAGTACAGACAAACCCTCAGCCTTACATGTAAGTACAGACAAACCCTCAGCCTTACATGTAAGTACAGACACACCCTCAGCCTTACATGTAAGTACAGACACACCCTCAGCCTTACATGTAAGTACAGACAAACCCTCAGCCTTACATGTAAGTACAGACAAACCACACCGGCTCTGATGCTCGTCGGCTTGCAAACTAATATTCACGTCCGTAGCCATGAAGTGCTTTGAAAGGCTGGTCATGGCTCACATCAACACCATCATCCCAGAAACACTAGAGCCACCCTCATTTGTATACCGCCCCGACAGATCTACAGATGATGCAATCTCTACTGCACTCCACCCTGCCATTTCCCACCTGGACAAAAGCAACACCGATGTGAGAATGCTATTCATTGACTACAGCTCAGCGTTCAACCTCATAGTGCCCACAAAGCTCTTCACTAAGCTAAGGACCCTGGGACTAAACACCTCCCTCTGCAACTGGATCCTGGACTTCCTGAAGGGCCGCCCCCAGGTGGTGAAGGGAGGTAACAACACTACCATGCTGATCCTCAACACGGGGGCCCCTCAGGGGTGCGTGCTCAGTCCCCTCCTGTACTCCCTGTTCACTCATGATTGCACTGCCAGGCACGACTCCAACACCATCATTATGTTTGCTGATGACACAACGGTGGTAGGCCTGATCACCAACAACGATGAGACAGCCTACAGGGAGGAGATCAGAGACCTGGCCGTGTGGTGCCAGGACAACAACCTCTCCCTCAACGTGATCAAGACAAAGGAGATGATTGTGGACTACAAGAAAAGGAGGACAGAGTACGTCCCCATTCTCATCGACGTGGCTGCAGTGGAGCAAGTTGAGAGCTTCACGTTTCTTGGTGTCCACATCACCAACAAACTAACATGGTCCAAACACACCAAGACAGTCGTGAAGAGGTCACGACAAAACCTATTCCCAGTCAGGAAAAGATTTTGCATGGGTCCTGAGATCCTCAAAAGGTTCTACAGCTGCACCATCGAGAGCATCCTGACTGGTTGCATCACCGCCAGACTTGCTATCCTGGTACCACTTGCCGTGCGGTAGCAGAGAGAACAGTCTGTGACGAGGGTGACTGGTTGCATCACTGCCAGACTTGCTATTCTGGTACCACTTGCCGTGCGGTAGCAGAGAGAACAGTCTGTGACGAGGGTGACTGGTTGCATCACCGCCTGGTAATGCAACTGCTCGGCCTCCGACCACAAGGCACTACAGAGGGTAGTGCGTACGACCTAGTACATCACTGGGGCCTAGCTTCCTGCTTTCCAGGACCTCTATACCACATTGACTCGGTACAGGTACCTCCTGTATATAGCCTCATTACTAACCTGTACCCCCACACATTGACTCGGTACAGGTACCACCTGTATATAGCCTCATTACTAACCTGTACCCCCACACATTGCCTCGGTACAGGTACCACCTGTATATAGCCTCATTACTAACCTGTACCCCCACACATTGACTCGGTACAGGTACCACCTTTATATAGCCTCATTACTAACCTGTACCCCCACACATTGACTCGGTACAGGTACCTCCTGTATATAGCCTCATTACTAACCTGTACCCCCACACATTGACTCGGTACAGGTACCACCTATACAGTGCCTTGCGAAAGTATTCGGCCCCCTTGAACTTTGCGACCTTTTGCCACATTTCAGGCTTCAAACATAAAGATATAAAACTGTATTTTTTTTGTGAAGAATCAACAACAAGTGGGACACAATTATGAAGTGGAACGACATTTATTGGATATTTCACACTTTTTTAACAAATCAAAAACTGAAAAATTGGGCGTGCAAAATTATTCAGCCCCCTTAAGTTAATACTTTGTAGCGCCACCTTTTGCTGCGATTACAGCTGTAAGTCGCTTGGGGTATGTCTCTATTAGTTTTGCACATCGAGAGACTGACATTTTTTCCCATTCCTCCTTGCAAAACAGCTCGAGCTCAGTGAGGTTGGATGGAGAGCATTTGTGAACAGCAGTTTTCAGTTCTTTCCACAGATTCTCGATTGGATTCAGGTCTGGACTTTGACTTGGCCATTTTAACACCTGGATATGTTTATTTTTGAACCATTCCATTGTAGATTTTGCTTTATGTTTTGGATCATTGTCTTGTTGGAAGACAAATCTCCGTCCCAGTCTCAGGTCTTTTGCAGACTCCATCAGGTTTTCTTCCAGAATGGTCCTGTATTTGGCTCCATCCATCTTCCCATCAATTTTAACCATCTTCCCTGTCCCTGCTGAAGAAAAGCAGGCCCGAACCATGATGCTGCCACCACCATGTTTGACAGTGGGGATGGTATATTCAGGGTGATGAGCTTTGTTGCTTTTACGCCAAACATAACGTTTTGCATTGTTGCCAAAAAATTCAATTTTGGTTTCATCTGACCAGAGCACCTTCTTCCACATGTTTGGTGTGTCTCCCAGGTGGCTTGTGGCAAACTTTAAACAACACTTTTTATGGATATCTTTAAGAAATGGCTTTCTTCTTGCCACTCTTCCATAAAGGCCAGATTGGTGCAATATACGACTGATTGTTGTCCTATGGACAGAGTCTCCCACCTCAGCTGTAGATCTCTGCAGTTCATCCAGAGTGATCATGGGCCTCTTGGCTGCATCTCTGATCAGTCTTCTCCTTGTATGAGCTGAAAGTTTAGAGGGACGGCCAGGTCTTGGTAGATTTGCAGTGGTCTGATACTCCTTCCATTTCAATATTATCGCTTGCACAGTGCTCCTTGGGATGTTTAAAGCTTGGGAAATCTTTTTGTATCCAAATCCGGCTTTAAACTTCTTCACAACAGTATCTCGGACCTGCCTGGTGTGTTCCTTGTTCTTCATGATGCTCTCTGCGCTTTTAACAGACCTCTGAGACTATAACAGTGCAGGTGCATTTATACGGAGACTTGATTACACACAGGTGGATTGTATTTATCATCATTAGTCATTTAGGTCAACATTGGATCATTCAGAGATCCTCACTGAACTTCTGGAGAGAGTTTGCTGCACTGAAAGTAAAGGGGCTGAATAATTTTGCACGCCCAATTTTTCAGTTTTTGATTTGTTAAAAAAGTTTGAAATATCCAATAAATGTCGTTCCACTTCATAATTGTGTCCCACTTGTTGTTGATTCTTCACAAAAAATACAGTTTTATATCTTTATGTTTGAAGCCTGAAATGTGGCAAAAGTTCGCAAAGTTCAAGGGGGCCGAATACTTTCACAAGGCACTGTATATCCACAATGGTACCACCTGTATATAGCCTCGTTATTGTTATTTTATTGTGTAGGGGGTTAAGGGTTATTGGAGTTGAAGGGTTGTGTTTTGAGACAGGTTGGTGTTATCAGAGGGAAATAGTTTAGGGGTTAAAGGTTATTGTCTGTCAGTTTAGGGGTTAAAGGTTATTGTCTGTCAGTTTAGGGGTTAAGTTTAGGTTATTGTCTGTCAGTTTAGGGGTTAAAGGTTATTGTCTGTCAGTTTAGGGGTTAAAGGTTATTGTCTGTCAGTTTAGGGGTTAAAGGTTATTGTCTGTCAGTTTAGGGGTTAAAGGTTATTGTCTGTCAGTTTAGGGGTTAAAGGTTATTGTCTGTCAGTTTAGGGGTTAAAGGTTATTGTCTGTCAGTTTAGGGGTTAAAGGTTATTGTCTGTCATTTTAGGGGTTAAAGGTTATTGTCTGTCAGTTTAGGGGTTAAAGGTTATTGTCTGTCAGTTTAGGGGTTAAAGGGTTCAAGGTTATTGTCTGTCAGTTTAGGGGGTAAAGGGTTAAAGGTTATTGTCTGTCAGATTCAAGGGACCCCCTCCGCTCCTGGAGGGCCCGCTGGCTGTCAGTTTAGGGGTTAAAGGTTATTGTCTGTCAGTTTAGGGGGTAAAGGGTTAAAGGTTATTGTCTGTCAGATTCAAGGGACCCCCTCCGCTCCTGGAGGGCCCGCTGGCTGTCAGTTTAGGGGTTAAAGGTTATTGTCTGTCAGATTCCAGGGACCCCCTCCCCTCCTGGAGGGCCCGCTGGCTGTCAACACCAGACTACAGAACGGACGCAGGCTGTTCACTGGACAACTACATGGACCAGAATCCTTCACTGCGGACCAGGAGGGTAAGAACTCCTGTCTGTTGGTCTTTCAGCATGTTTTAATTGAATCCTGTCTGTTGGTCTTTCAGCATGTTTTAATTGAATCCTGTCTGTTGGTCATTCAGCATGTTTTAATTGAATCCTGTCTGTTGGTCTTTCAGCATGTTTTAATTGAATCCTGTCTGTTGGTCTTTCAGCATGTTTTAATTGAATCCTGTCTGTTGGTCTTTCAGCATGTTTTAATTGAATCCTGTCTATTGGTCTTTCAGCATGTTTTAATTGAATCCTGTCTGTTGGTCATTCAGCATGTTTTAATTGAATCCTGTCTGTTGGTCTTTCAGCATGTTTTAATTGAATCCTGTCTGTTGGTCATTCAGCATGTTTTAATTGAATCCTGTCTGTTGGTCTTTCAGCATGTTTTAATTGAATCCTGTCTATTGGTCTTTCAGCATGTTTTAATTGAATCCTGTCTGTTGGTCATTCAGCATGTTTTAATTGAATCCTGTCTGTTGGTCTTTCAGCATGTTTTAATTGAATCCTGTCTGTTGGTCTTTCAGCATGTTTTAATTGAATCCTGTCTGTTGGTCTTTCAGCATGTTTTAATTGAATCCTGTCTGTTGGTCTTTCAGCATGTTTTAATTGAATCCTGTCTGTTGGTCATTCAGCATGTTTTAATTGAATCCTGTCTGTTGGTCATTCAGCATGTTTTAATTGAATCCTGTCTGTTGGTCTTTCAGCATGTTTTAATTGAATCCTGTCTGTTGGTCATTCAGCATGTTTTAATTGAATCCTGTCTGTTGGTCATTCAGCATGTTTTAATTGAATCCTGTCTGTTGGTCATTCAGCATGTTTTAATTGAATCCTGTCTGTTGGTCTTTCAGCATGTTTTACTTGAATCCTGTCTGTTGGTCTTTCAGCATGTTTTAATTGAATCCTGTCTGTTGGTCTTTCAGCACGTTTTAATTGAATCCTGTCTGTTGGTCTTTCAGCATGTTTTAATTGAATCCTGTCTGTTGGTCTTTCAGCACGTTTTAATTGAATCCTGTCTGTTGGTCTTTCAGCATGTTTTAATTGAATCCTGTCTGTTGGTCATTCAGCATGTTTTAATTGAATCCTGTCTGTTGGTCTTTCAGCATGTTTTAATTGAATCCTGTCTGTTGGTCTTTCAGCATGTTTTAATTGAATCCTGTCTGTTGGTCTTTCAGCATGTTTTAATTGAATCCTGTCTGTTGGTCATTCAGCATGTTTTAATTGAATCCTGTCTGTTGGTCTTTCAGCATGTTTTAATTGAATCCTGTCTGTTGGTCTTTCAGCATGTTTTAATTGAATCCTGTCTGTTGGTCATTCAGCATGTTTTAATTGAATCCTGTCTGTTGGTCTTTCATCCGCCTCCTCAGTGTTTATATGACCTTTGACTGGAAATACCTTTTTAGAACTCTGTGGCCCGTCTGACCCCTGACCTCTAACCTCTGGTGTCTCCTAGGTAACGTGTACACAGGGACGCTGGATGGGAAGCTGTGGAGGATCAATCAGGAGACTCTAACCCTCATCACCCACATGGGGCAGGACTTACAGGAGTGTGGTCAGTAACTAACTAACTAACTAACTAACTAACTAACTAACTAACTAACTAACTAACTAACCCTAACTCATCACCCACATGGGGCAGGACTTACAGGAGTGTGGTCAGTAACTAACTAACTAACTAACTCTAACTAACTAACTACCCAACCCTAACTAACTAACCAACCCTAACGCTAACTAACCCTAACGCATCACCCACATGGGACAGGACTTACAGGAGTGTGGTCACTAACTAACTAACTAACTAACTAACTAACTCTAACGCTAACTAACTACCCAACCCTAACTAACTAACCAACCCTAACGCTAACTAACCCTAACGCATCACCCACATGGGACAGGACTTACAGGAGTGTGGTCACTAACTAACTAACTAACTAACTAACTAACTAACTAACTAACTAACTAACTAACTAACTAACTAACTAACTAACTAACTAACTAACTAACCCTAACTCATCACCCACATGGGACAGGACTTACAGGAGTGTGGTCACTAACTAACTAACTAACTAACTAACTAACTAACTAACCCTAACTCATCACCCACATGGGACAGGACTTACAGGAGTGTGGTCAGTAACTAACTAACTAACTAACTAACTAACTAACTAACTCTAACGCTAACTAACTACCCAACCCTAACTAACTAACCAACCCTAACGCTAACTAACCCTAACGCATCACCCACATGGGACAGGACTTACAGGAGTGTGGTCACTAACTAACTAACTAACTAACTAACTAACTAACTAACTAACTAACTAACTAACTAACTAACCCTAACTCATCACCCACATGGGACAGGACTTACAGGAGTGTGGTCACTAACTAACAAATTAAATAACTAACTAACTAACTAACTAACCCTAACTCATCACCCACATGGGACAGGACTTACAGGAGTGTGGTCAGTAACTAACTAACTAACTAACTAACTAACTAACTAACTAACTAACTAACTAACTAACTAACTAACTAACTCATCACCCACATGGGGCAGGACTTACAGGAGTGTGGTCACTAACTAACTAACTAACTAACTAACTAACTAACTAACTAACTAACTAACTAACTAACTAACTAACCCTAACTCATCACCCACATGGGGCAGGACTTACAGGAGTGTGGTCAGTAACTAACTAACCAACTAACTAACTAACTAACTAACTAACTAACTAACTAACTAACCCTAACTCATCACCCACATGGGGCAGAACTTACAGGAGTGTGGTCAGTAACTAACTAACCCTAACGCTAACTAACTACCCAACCCTAACGCTAACTAACCCTAACGCATCACCCACATGGGACAGGACTTACAGGAGTGTGGTCAGTAACTAACTAACCAACCAACCCTAATGCTAACTAACTACCCAACCCTAACGCTAACTAACCCTAACGCTAACTAACTACCCAACACTAACTAACCAACCCTAACGCTAACTAACCCTAACGCATCACCCACATGGGACAGGACTTACAGGAGTGTGGTCAGTAACTAACTAACTAACCAACCAACCCTAACGCTAACTAACTACCCAACCCTAACGCTAACTAACCCTAACGCATCACCCACATGGGACAGGACTTACAGGAGTGGAAGGGAAGTGTTTCGCTGTGGGAACGTGTTCTGTTCTGTTGATGTGGCCGGCAGCCGATTGTCTTCCTCTGAGCTCTGGCCAAAACAGACGTTTGTGTGTGTGTGGTTGTGTGTGTGTGTGTCAGGTTGTGTGTGTGTGTGTCAGGTTGTGTGTGTGTGCCAGGTTGTGTGTGTGGTTGTGTGTGGTTGTGTGTGTGTGTGCGTGTGCGTGTGCGCGTGTGCGTGTGCGTGTGCGTGTGTGTGTGTGGTTGTGTGTGTGTGTGTGTGTGTGTGTGTGTGTGTGTGTGTGTGTGTGTGTCAGGATGTGTTAGAGACGGTCTAGTAAATCTCTAGAAATCCTCTGATGTTGTTCCAGACTGGGGAGACGGAGAGACCGAAAGAGGGCAGGACAGACTGTGATGTTATCTCTGTTGGTCCTCTAGGTAGCAGGACAGACTGTGATGTTATCTCTGTTGGTCCTCTAGGTAGCAGGACAGACTGTGACATCTCTGTTGGTCCTCTAGGTAGCAGGACAGACTGTGATGTTATCTCTGTTGGTCCTCTAGGTAGCAGGACAGACTGTGATGTTATCTCTGTTGGTCCTCTAGGTAGCAGGACAGACTGTGATGTTATCTCTGTTGGTCCTCTAGGTAGCAGGACAGACTGTGATGTTATCTCTGGGTCCTCTAGGTAGCAGGACAGACTGTGATGTTATCTCTGTTGGTCCTCTAGGTAGCAGGACAGACTGTGATGTTATCTCTGTTGGTCCTCTAGGTAGCAGGACAGACTGTGATGTTATCTCTGTTGGTCCTCTAGGTAGCAGGACAGACTGTGATGTTATCTCTGTTGGTCCTCTAGGTAGCAGGACAGACTGTGATGTTATCTCTGGTCCTCTAGGTAGCAGGACAGACTGTGATGTTATCTCTGTTGGTCCTCTAGGTAGCAGGACAGACTGTGATGTTATCTCTGTTGGTCCTCTAGGTAGCAGGACAGACTGTGATGTTATCTCTGTTGGTCCTCTAGGTAGCAGGACAGACTGTGATGTTATCTCTGTTGGTCCTCTAGGTAGCAGGACAGACTGTGATGTTATCTCTGTTGGTCCTCTAGGTAGCAGGACAGACTGTGATGTTATCTCTGTTGGTCCTCTAGGTAGCAGGACAGACTGTGATGTTATCTCTGTTGGTCCTCTAGGTAGCAGGACAGACTGTGATGTTATCTCTGTTGGTCCTCTAGGTAGCAGGACAGACTGTGATGTTATCTCTGTTGGTCCTCTAGGTAGCAGGACAGACTGTGATGTTATCTCTGTTGGTCCTCTAGGTAGCAGGACAGACTGTGATGTTATCTCTGGTCCTCTAGGTAGCAGGACAGACTGTGATGTTATCTCTGTTGGTCCTCTAGGTAGCAGGACAGACTGTGATGTTATCTCTGTTGGTCCTCTAGGTAGCAGGACAGACTGTGATGTTATCTCTGGTCCTCTAGGTAGCAGGACAGACTGTGATGTTATCTCTGTTGGTCCTCTAGGTAGCAGGACAGACTGTGATGTTATCTCTGAGGTAGCAGGACAGACTGTGATGTTATCTCTGTTGGTCCTCTAGGTAGCAGGACAGACTGTGATGTTATCTCTGGTCCTCTAGGTAGCAGGACAGACTGTGATGTTATCTCTGGTCCTCTAGGTAGCAGGACAGACTGTGATGTTATCTCTGGTCCTCTAGGTAGCAGGACAGACTGTGATGTTATCTCTGTTGGTCCTCTAGGTAGCAGGACAGACTGTGATGTTATCTCTGTTGGTCCTCTAGGTAGCAGGACAGACTGTGATGTTATCTCTGTTGGTCCTCTAGGTAGCAGGACAGACTGTGATGTTATCTCTGTTGGTCTTCTAGGTAGCAGGACAGACTGTGATGTTATCTCTGTTGGTCCTCTAGGTAGCAGGACAGACTGTGATGTTATCTCTGTTGGTCCTCTAGGTAGCAGGACAGACTGTGATGTTATCTCTGTTGGTCCTCTAGGTAGCAGGACAGACTGTGATGTTATCTCTGGTCCTCTAGGTAGCAGGACAGACTGTGATGTTATCTCTGGTCCTCTAGGTAGCAGGACAGACTGTGATGTTATCTCTGTTGGTCCTCTAGGTAGCAGGACAGACTGTGATGTTATCTCTGTTGGTCCTCTAGGTAGCAGGACAGACTGTGATGTTATCTCTGGTCCTCTAGGTAGCAGGACAGACTGTGATGTTATCTCTGTTGGTCCTCTAGGTAGCAGGACAGACTGTGATGTTATCTCTGTTGGTCCTCTAGGTAGCAGGACAGACTGTGATGTTATCTCTGGTCCTCTAGGTAGCAGGACAGACTGTGATGTTATCTCTGTTGGTCCTCTAGGTAGCAGGACAGACTGTGATGTTATCTCTGTTGGTCCTCTAGGTAGCAGGACAGACTGTGATGTTATCTCTGGTCCTCTAGGTAGCAGGACAGACTGTGATGTTATCTCTGTTGGTCCTCTAGGTAGCAGGACAGACTATGATGTTATCTCTGTTGGTCCTCTAGGTAGCAGGACAGACTGTGATGTTATCTCTGTTGGTCCTCTAGGTAGCAGGACAGACTATGATGTTATCTCTGTTGGTCCTCTAGGTAGCAGGACAGACTGTGATGTTATCTCTGTTGGTCCTCTAGGTAGCAGGACAGACTATGATGTTATCTCTGGTCCTCTAGGTAGCAGGACAGACTGTGATGTTATCTCTGTTGGTCCTCTAGGTAGCAGGACAGACTGTGATGTTATCTCTGTTGGTCCTCTAGGTAGCAGGACAGACTGTGATGTTATCTCTGGTCCTCTAGGTAGCAGGACAGACTGTGATGTTATCTCTGGTCCTCTAGGTAGCAGGACAGACTATGATGTTATCTCTGTTGGTCCTCTAGGTAGCAGGACAGACTGTGATGTTATCTCTGTTGGTCCTCTAGGTAGCAGGACAGACTGTGATGTTATCTCTGGTCCTCTAGGTAGCAGGACAGACTGTGATGTTATCTCTGTTGGTCCTCTAGGTAGCGGGACAGACTGTGATGTTATCTCTGTTGGTCCTCTAGGTAGCAGGACAGACTATGAGCCGGTCTGTGGTCGTCCTCATGGTGTGCGGTTGGACAGTGGTGGTCAGCTGATCGTAGCTGACTCCTACTTTGGGCTGTTTTCTGTTGACCCCCAGACTGGACACAAGACCCTGCTACTGGACAGCAAGACAGGTAACGTCCCCTATCCCCAGACTGGACACAAGACCTTGCTACTGGACAGCAACACAGTTAACCCCTGACCCCTAACCTCCAGACTGGACACAAGACCTTGCTACTGGACAGCAACACAGTTAACCCCTGACCCCTAACCCCCAGACTGGACATCATAGTCTTCTACTGGACAGCAGACAAGGTCTGATCATTCACAGTCTAACTCCTAACCTTATCTCTGACTAGACAGCAGGTCTAACAGTGTAACCCCTAACCTTAACTCTGACTGGACAGCAGGTCTGACAGTCTAACCTTAACTCTGACTAGACAGCAGGTCTGACAGTCTAACCCCTAACCTTAACTCTGACTAGACAGCAGGTCTGACAGTCTAGCCCCTAATGTTAACTCTGACTAGACAGCAGGTCTGACAGTCTAACCTTAACTCTGACTAGACAGCAGGTCTGACAGTCTAACCTTAACTCTGACTAGACAGCAGGTCTGACAGTCTAACCTTAACTCTGACTAGACAGCAGGTCTGACAGTCTAACCTTAACTCTGACTAGACAGCAGGTCTGACAGTCTAACCCCTAACCTTAACTCTGACTAGACAGCAGGTCTGACAGTCTAACCTTAACTCTGACTGACTGGTCTACCTTAACTCTGACTGGACAGCAGGTCTGACAGTCTAACCTTAACTCTGACTGGACAGCAGGTCTGACAGTCTAACCTTAACTCTGACTGGACAGCAGGTCTGACAGTCTAACCTTAACTCTGACTAGACAGCAGGTCTGACAGTCTAACCTTAACTCTGACTCTGAGAACCCCTAACCTTAGACTAGACAGTCTGACAGTCTAACCTTAACTCTGAACCTTAACTCTGACTAGACAGCAGGTCTGACAGTCTAACCCCTAACCTTAACTCTGACTAGACAGCAGGTCTGACAGTCTAACCTTAACTCTGACTAGACAGCAGGTCTGACAGTCTAACCCCTAACCTTAACTCTGACTAGACAGCAGGTCTGACAGTCTAACCTTAACTCTGACTAGACAGGAGGTCTGACAGTCTAACCCCTAACCTAACTCTGACTAGACAGCAGGTCTGACAGTCTAACCTTAACTCTGACTGAACAGCAGGTCTGACAGTCTAACCTTAACTCTGACTAGACAGGAGGTCTGACAGTCTAACCCCTAACCTGACAGTAACTCTGACAGTCTAACCTTAACTCTGACTAGACAGGTCTGACAGTCTAACCCCTAACCTTAACTCTGACTAGACAGCAGGTCTGACAGTCTAACCTTAACTCTGACTAGACAGCAGGTCTGACAGTCTAACCTTAACTCTGACTAGACAGCAGGTCTGACAGTCTAACCTTAACTCTGACTAGACAGCAGGTCTGACAGTCTAACCCCTAACCTTAACTCTGACTAGACAGCAGGTCTGACAGTCTAACCTTAACTCTGACTGGACAGCAGGTCTGACAGTCTAACCTTAACTCTGACTAGACAGCAGGTCTGACAGTCTAACCCCTAACCTTAACTCTGACTAGACAGCAGGTCTGACAGTCTAACCTTAACTCTGACTGGACAGCAGGTCTGACAGTCTAACCTTAACTCTGACTGGACAGCAGGTCTGACAGTCTAACCTTAACTCTGACTGGACAGCAGGTCTGACAGTCTAACCTTAACTCTGACTAGACAGCAGGTCTGACAGTCTAACCTTAACTCTGACTAGACAGCAGGTCTGACAGTCTAACCCCTAACCTTAACTCTGACTAGACAGCAGGTCTGACAGTCTAACCTTAACTCTGACTAGACAGCAGGTCTGACAGTCTAACCAGCAGGTCTGACACCTTAACTCTGACTAACTCTGACTAGACAGCAGGTCTGACAGTCTAACCTTAACTCTGACTAGACAGCAGGTCTGACAGTCTAACCCCTAACCTTAACTCTGACTGGACAGCAGGTCTGACAGTCTAACCTTATCTCTGACTAGACAGCAGGTCTGACAGTGTAACCCCTAACCTTAACTCTGACTGGACAGCAGGTCTGACAGTCTAACCTTAACTCTGACTAGACAGCAGGTCTGACAGTCTAACCTTAACTCTGACTAGACAGCAGGTCTGACAGTCTAACCCCTAACCTTAACTCTGACTGAACAGCAGGTCTGACAGTCTAACCTTAACTCTGACTAGACAGGAGGTCTGACAGTCTAACCCCTAACCTTAACTCTGACTAGACAGCAGGTCTGACAGTCTAACCTTAACTCTGACTAGACAGCAGGTCTGACAGTCTAACCTTAACTCTGACTAGACAGCAGGTCTGACAGTCTAACCCCTAACCTTAACTCTGACTGGACAGCAGGTCTGACAGTCTAACCCCTAACCTTAACTCTGACTGGACAGCAGGTCTGACAGTCTAACCTTAACTCTGACTGGACAGCAGGTCTGACAGTCTAACCTTAACTCTGACTGGACAGCAGGTCTGACAGTCTAACCTTAACTCTGACTAGACAGCAGGTCTGACAGTCTAACCTTAACTCTGACTGGACAGCAGGTCTGACAGTCTAACCCCTAACCTTAACTCTGACTGGACAGCAGGTCTGACAGTCTATCCCCTAACCTTAACTCTGAATAGACAGCAGGTCTGACAGTCTAACCTTAACTCTGACTGGACAGCAGGTCTGACAGTCTAACCTTAACTCTGACTAGACAGCAGGTCTGACAGTCTAACCTTAACTCTGACTAGACAGCAGGTCTGACAGTCTAACCCCTAACCTTAACTCTGACAAGACAGCAGGTCTGACAGTCTAGCCCCTAACCTTAACTCTGACTAGACAGCAGGTCTGACAGTCTAACCTTAACTCTGACTAGACAGCAGGTCTGACAGTCTAACCTTAACTCTGACTAGACAGCAGGTCTGACAGTCTAACCCCTAACCTTAACTCTGACTGGACAGCAGGTCTGACAGTCTAACCTTATCTCTGACTAGACAGCAGGTCTGACAGTGTAACCCCTAACCTTAACTCTGACTGGACAGCAGGTCTGACAGTCTAACCTTAACTCTGACTAGACAGCAGGTCTGACAGTCTAACCTTAACTCTGACTAGACAGCAGGTCTGACAGTCTAACCCCTAACCTTAACTCTGACTGAACAGCAGGTCTGACAGTCTAACCTTAACTCTGACTAGACAGGAGGTCTGACAGTCTAACCCCTAACCTTAACTCTGACTAGACAGCAGGTCTGACAGTCTAACCTTAACTCTGACTAGACAGCAGGTCTGACAGTCTAACCTTAACTCTGACTAGACAGCAGGTCTGACAGTCTAACCCCTAACCTTAACTCTGAATAGACAGCAGGTCTGACAGTCTAACCTTAACTCTGACTGGACAGCAGGTCTGACAGTCTAACCTTAACTCTGACTGGACAGCAGGTCTGACAGTCTAACCTTAACTCTGACTAGACAGCAGGTCTGACAGTCTAACCTTAACTCTGACTGGACAGCAGGTCTGACAGTCTAACCCCTAACCTTAACTCTGACTGGACAGCAGGTCTGACAGTCTATCCCCTAACCTTAACTCTGAATAGACAGCAGGTCTGACAGTCTAACCTTAACTCTGACTGGACAGCAGGTCTGACAGTCTAACCTTAACTCTGACTAGACAGCAGGTCTGACAGTCTAACCTTAACTCTGACTAGACAGCAGGTCTGACAGTCTAACCCCTAACCTTAACTCTGACAAGACAGCAGGTCTGACAGTCTAGCCCCTAACCTTAACTCTGACTAGACAGCAGGTCTGACAGTCTAACCTTAACTCTGACTAGACAGCAGGTCTGACAGTCTAACCTTAACTCTGACTAGACAGCAGGTCTGACAGTCTAACCCCTAACCTTAACTCTGAATAGACAGCAGGTCTGACAGTCTAACCTTAACTCTGACTGGACAGCAGGTCTGACAGTCTAACCTTAACTCTGACTAGACAGCAGGTCTGACAGTCTAACCTTAACTCTGACTAGACAGCAGGTCTGACAGTCTAACCTTAACTCTGACTGGACAGCAGGTCTGACAGTCTAACCCCTAACCTTAACTCTGACTGGACAGCAGGTCTGACAGTCTAACCCCTAACCTTAACTCTGACTGGACAGCAGGTCTGACAGTCTAACCTTAACTCTGACTGGACAGCAGGTCTAACAGTCTAACCTTAACTCTGACTAGACAGCAGGTCTGACAGTCTAACCTTAACTCTGACTAGACAGCAGGTCTGACAGTCTAACCCCTAACCTTAACTCTGACTGGACAGCAGGTCTGACAGTCTAACCCCTAACTTTAACTCTGACTGGACAGCAGGTCTGACAGTCTAACCCCTAACCTTAACTCTGACTGGACAGCAGGTCTGACAGTCTAACCCCTAACCTTATCTCTGACTAGACAGCAGGTCTGACAGTCTAACCCCTAACCTTAACTCTGAATAGACAGCAGGTCTGACAGTCTAACCTTAACTCTGACTAGACAGCAGTTCTGACAGTCTAACCTTAACTCTGACTAGACAGCAGGTCTGACAGTCTAACCTTAACTCTGACTGGACAGCAGGTCTGACAGTCTAACCCCTAACCTTAACTCTGACAAGACAGCAGGTCTGACAGTCTAGCCCCTAACCTTAACTCTGACTAGACAGCAGGTCTGACAGTCTAACCTTAACTCTGACTAGACAGCAGGTCTGACAGTCTAACCTTAACTCTGACTAGACAGCAGGTCTGACAGTCTAACCCCTAACCTTAACTCTGACTGGACAGCAGGTCTGACAGTCTAACCTTATCTCTGACTAGACAGCAGGTCTGACAGTGTAACCCCTAACCTTAACTCTGACTGGACAGCAGGTCTGACAGTCTAACCTTAACTCTGACTAGACAGCAGGTCTGACAGTCTAACCTTAACTCTGACTAGACAGCAGGTCTGACAGTCTAACCCCTAACCTTAACTCTGACTGAACAGCAGGTCTGACAGTCTAACCTTAACTCTGACTAGACAGGAGGTCTGACAGTCTAACCCCTAACCTTAACTCTGACTAGACAGCAGGTCTGACAGTCTAACCTTAACTCTGACTAGACAGCAGGTCTGACAGTCTAACCTTAACTCTGACTAGACAGCAGGTCTGACAGTCTAACCCCTAACCTTAACTCTGAATAGACAGCAGGTCTGACAGTCTAACCTTAACTCTGACTGGACAGCAGGTCTGACAGTCTAACCTTAACTCTGACTGGACAGCAGGTCTGACAGTCTAACCTTAACTCTGACTAGACAGCAGGTCTGACAGTCTAACCTTAACTCTGACTGGACAGCAGGTCTGACAGTCTAACCCCTAACCTTAACTCTGACTGGACAGCAGGTCTGACAGTCTATCCCCTAACCTTAACTCTGAATAGACAGCAGGTCTGACAGTCTAACCTTAACTCTGACTGGACAGCAGGTCTGACAGTCTAACCTTAACTCTGACTAGACAGCAGGTCTGACAGTCTAACCTTAACTCTGACTAGACAGCAGGTCTGACAGTCTAACCCCTAACCTTAACTCTGACAAGACAGCAGGTCTGACAGTCTAGCCCCTAACCTTAACTCTGACTAGACAGCAGGTCTGACAGTCTAACCTTAACTCTGACTAGACAGCAGGTCTGACAGTCTAACCTTAACTCTGACTAGACAGCAGGTCTGACAGTCTAACCCCTAACCTTAACTCTGAATAGACAGCAGGTCTGACAGTCTAACCTTAACTCTGACTGGACAGCAGGTCTGACAGTCTAACCTTAACTCTGACTAGACAGCAGGTCTGACAGTCTAACCTTAACTCTGACTAGACAGCAGGTCTGACAGTCTAACCTTAACTCTGACTGGACAGCAGGTCTGACAGTCTAACCCCTAACCTTAACTCTGACTGGACAGCAGGTCTGACAGTCTAACCCCTAACCTTAACTCTGACTGGACAGCAGGTCTGACAGTCTAACCCCTAACCTTAACTCTGACTGGACAGCAGGTCTGACAGTCTAACCTTAACTCTGACTGGACAGCAGGTCTAACAGTCTAACCTTAACTCTGACTAGACAGCAGGTCTGACAGTCTAACCTTAACTCTGACTAGACAGCAGGTCTGACAGTCTAACCCCTAACCTTAACTCTGACTGGACAGCAGGTCTGACAGTCTAACCCCTAACTTTAACTCTGACTGGACAGCAGGTCTGACAGTCTAACCCCTAACCTTAACTCTGACTGGACAGCAGGTCTGACAGTCTAACCCCTAACCTTATCTCTGACTAGACAGCAGGTCTGACAGTCTAACCCCTAACCTTAACTCTGAATAGACAGCAGGTCTGACAGTCTAACCTTAACTCTGACTAGACAGCAGTTCTGACAGTCTAACCTTAACTCTGACTAGACAGCAGTTCTGACAGTCTAACCTTAACTCTGACTGGACAGCAGGTCTGACAGTCTAACCTTAACTCTGACTGGACAGCAGGTCTGACAGTCTAACCCCTAACCTTATCTCTGACTGGACAGCAGATCTGACAGTCTAACCCCTAACCTTATCTCTGACTGGACAGCAGGTCTGACAGTCTAACCTTAACTAGCATCATATCTAAGAAGACTCAAGGCTGTAATCTCTGACAAAGGTGCTTCAACAAAGTACTGAATAAAGGGTCTGAATACTTATGTAAATGTGATATTTCCATATTTTATTCGTAGTAAATTATCAAAAATGTTTTTGCTTTGTCATAATGGAGTATTGTGATGTCATTATGGGTTATTGTGATGTCATTATGGGTTATTGTGGTGTCATTATGGGGTATTGTGATGTCATTATGGGGTATTGTGATGTCATTATGGGGTATTGTGATGTCATTATGGGGTATTGTGATGTCATTATGGGGTATTGTGATGTCATTATGGGGTATTGTGATGTCATTATGGGTTATTGTGATGTCATTATGGGGTATTGTGATGTCATTGTGGGGTATTATGATGTCATTATGGGGTATTGTGATGTCATTATGGGGTATTGTGATGTCATTATGGGGTATTGTGATGTCATTATGGGGTATTGTGATGTCATTATGGGGTATTGTGATGTCATTATGGGTTATTGTGATGTCATTATGGGTTATTGTGATGTCATTATGGGGTATTGTGATGTCATTGTGGGGTATTATGATGTCATTATGGGGTATTATGATGTCATTATGGGGTATTGTGATGTCATTATGGGGTATTGTGTGTTGATTGAGTGGATTTAAAAAATATATATATATTTTATAATAAGGCTATAAAGCAACAAAATGTGGTAAAAGTCAGGCTTGTGAGGCTAATGTCCATCCAGTTAATAAATGTAATATCTTTGTGCTCTAGGAGCTGACGGGGTTCCGTTTGCGTTCCTGAACGGCTTGGAGATCTCCTCTCAGACTGGGATCATTTACTTTACGGACTCCTCCTCTCGCTGGGGACGACGACACGTCAAACTAGAGGTCTGTCGCTCCCTACAAATCACCCTTCTTCTTTATACGCTCTATAACCCCTGACCTCTAACGTCTAGGTGATAGAGACCAACGCTCTGGGTCGTCTCCTGACCTTTGACCCCGTGTCAGGGCGTGTGGGTGTCCTACTGGATGGTCTCTACATGCCCAATGGCATCGCCCTGTCACCTGACGAGAGCTTCCTGCTGCTGGCCGAGACCAGCATCGGGTGTATCCTCAGGTACACACACACACACCAACGGAGGACAGTGTTTTCCATACTAACTGTCCTTCCTGTGTTTTTCCTTTTGACATGTAAATATCATTGTGTT
>NW_025745748.1:287207-359707 GCF_021184085.1 Oncorhynchus gorbuscha | reverse complement strand
GTGTTCTAGAGGAGATAAATACAAGAGATAAATCAGACAGCAACATGGTGTTCTAGAGGAGATAAATCAGACAGCAACATGGTGTTCTAGAGGAGATAAATACAAGAGATAATTCAGACAGCAACATGGTGTTCTAGAGGAGATAAATCAGACAGCAACATGGTGTTCTAGAGGAGATAAATACAAGAGATAATTCAGACAGCAACATGGTGTTCTAGAGGAGATAAATCAGACAGCAACATGGTGTTCTAGAGGAGATAAATACAAGAGATAATTCAGACAGCAACATGGTGTTCTAGAGGAGATAAATCAGACAGCAACATGGTGTTCTAGAGGAGATAAATACAAGAGATAATTCAGACAGCAGCAACATGGTGTTCTAGAGGAGATAAATCAGACAGCAACATGGTGTTCTAGAGGAGATAAATACAAGAGATAATTCAGACAGCAACATGGTGTTCTAGAGGAGATAATTCAGACAGCAACATGGTGTTCTAGAGGAGATAAATCAGACAGCAACATGGTGTTCTAGAGGAGATAAATACAAGAGATAATTCAGACAGCAACATGGTGTTCTAGAGGAGATAAATCAGACAGCAACATGGTGTTCTAGAGGAGATAAATACAAGAGATAAATCAGACAGCAACATGGTGTTCTAGAGGAGATAAATACAAGAGATAATTCAGACAGCAACATGGTGTTCTAGAGGAGATAAATCAGACAGCAACATGGTGTTCTAGAGGAGATAAATACAAGAGAGTAATTCAGACAGCAACATGGTGTTCTAGAGGAGATAAATCAGACAGCAACATGGTGTTCTAGAGGAGATAAATACAAGAGATAAATCAGACAGCAACATGGTGTTCTAGAGGAGATAAATCAGACAGCAACATGGTGTTCTAGAGGAGATAAATCAGACAGCAACATGGTGTTCTAGAGGAGATAAATCAGACAGCAACATGGTGTTCTAGAGGAGATAAATCAGACAGCAACATGGTGTTCTAGAGGAGATAAATCAGACAGCAACATGGTGTTCTAGGGGAGATAAATCAGACAGCAACATGGTGTTCTAGGGGAGATAAATCAGACAGCAACATGGTGTTCTAGAGGAGATAATTCAGACAGCAACATGGTGTTCTAGAGGAGATAAATCAGACAGCAACATGGTGTTCTAGAGGAGATAAATACAAGAGATAATTCAGACAGCAACATGGTGTTCTAGAGGAGATAAATCAGACAGCAACATGGTGTTCTAGAGGAGATAAATACAAGAGATAATTCAGACAGCAACATGGTGTTCTAGAGGAGATAAATCAGACAGCAACATGGTGTTCTAGAGGAGATAAATACAAGAGATAATTCAGACAGCAACATGGTGTTCTAGAGGAGATAAATCAGACAGCAACATGGTGTTCTAGAGGAGATAAATACAAGAGATAATTCAGACAGCAACATGGTGTTCTAGAGGAGATAAATCAGACAGCAACATGGTGTTCTAGAGGAGATAAATACAAGAGATAATTCAGACAGCAACATGGTGTTCTAGAGGAGATAAATCAGACAGCAACATGGTGTTCTAGAGGAGATAAATACAAGAGATAATTCAGACAGCAACATGGTGTTCTAGAGGAGATAAATACAAGAGATAATTCAGACAGCAACATGGTGTTCTAGAGGAGATAAATACAAGAGATAATTCAGACAGCAACATGGTGTTCTAGAGGAGATAAATCAGACAGCAACATGGTGTTCTAGAGGAGATAAATCAGACAGCAACATGGTGTTCTAGAGGAGATAAATACAAGAGATAAATCAGACAGCAACATGGTGTTCTAGAGGAGATAAATCAGACAGCAACATGGTGTTCTAGAGGAGATAAATCAGACAGCAACATGGTGTTCTAGAGGAGATAAATCAGACAGCAACATGGTGTTCTAGAGGAGATAAATCAGACAGCAACATGGTGTTCTAGAGGAGATAAATACAAGAGATAATTCAGATGGCAACATGGTGTTCTAGGGGAGATAAATCAGACAGCAACATGGTGTTCTAGAGGAGATAAATACAAGAGATAATTCAGACAGCAACATGGTGTTCTAGAGGAGATAAATCAGACAGCAACATGGTGTTCTAGAGGAGATAAATACAAGAGATAATTCAGACAGCAACATGGTGTTCTAGAGGAGATAAATCAGACAGCAACATGGTGTTCTAGAGGAGATAAATCAGACAGCAACATGGTGTTCTAGAGGAGATAAATCAGACAGCAACATGGTGTTCTAGAGGAGATAAATACAAGAGATAATTCAGACAGCAACATGGTGTTCTAGAGGAGATAAATCAGACAGCAACATGGTGTTCTAGAGGAGATAAATCAGACAGCAACATGGTGTTCTAGAGGAGATAAATCAGACAGCAACATGGTGTTCTAGAGGAGATAAATACTAGAGATAATTCAGACAGCAACATGGTGTTCTAGAGGAGATAAATACAAGAGATAATTCAGACAGCAACATGGTGTTCTAGAGGAGATAAATCAGACAGCAACATGGTGTTCTAGAGGAGATAAATACAAGAGATAATTCAGACAGCAACATGGTGTTCTAGAGGAGATAAATACAAGAGATAATTCAGACAGCAACATGGTGTTCTAGAGGAGATAAATCAGACAGCAACATGGTGTTCTAGAGGAGATAAATACAAGAGATAATTCAGACAGCAACATGGTGTTCTAGAGGAGATAAATCAGACAGCAACATGGTGTTCTAGAGGAGATAAATACAAGAGATAATTCAGACAGCAACATGGTGTTCTAGAGAGATAAATCAGACAGCAACATGGTGTTCTAGAGGAGATAAATACAAGAGATAATTCAGACAGCAACATGGTGTTCTAGAGGAGATAAATCAGACAGCAACATGGTGTTCTAGAGGAGATAAATACAAGAGATAATTCAGCAGCAACATGGTGTTCTAGAGGAGATAAATACAAGAGATAATTCAGACAGCAACATGGTGTTCTAGAGGAGATAAATCAGACAGCAACATGGTGTTCTAGAGGAGATAAATCAGACAGCAACATGGTGTTCTAGAGGAGATAAATACAAGAGATAATTCAGACAGCAACATGGTGTTCTAGAGGAGATAAATCAGACAGCAACATGGTGTTCTAGAGGAGATAAATCAGACAGCAACATGGTGTTCTAGAGGAGATAAATACAAGAGATAATTCAGATGGCAACATGGTGTTCTAGGGGAGATAAATCAGACAGCAACATGGTGTTCTAGAGGAGATAAATCAGACAGCAACATGGTGTTCTAGAGGAGATAAATCAGACAGCAACATGGTGTTCTAGGGGAGATAAATCAGACAGCAACATGGTGTTCTAGAGGAGATAAATCAGACAGCAACATGGTGTTCTAGAGGAGATAAATCAGAGAGCAAATGGTGTTCTAGACAGCAACATGGTGTTCTAGAGGAGATAAATCAGACAGCAACATGGTGTTCTAGAGGAGATAATTCAGACAGCAACATGGTGTTCTAGAGGAGATAAATCAGACAGCAACATGGTGTTCTAGAGGAGATAAATACAAGAGATAATTCAGACAGCAACATGGTGTTCTAGAGGAGATAAATACAAGAGATAAATCAGACAGCAACATGGTGTTCTAGAGGAGATAAATCAGACAGCAACATGGTGTTCTAGAGGAGATAAATACAAGAGATAATTCAGACAGCAACATGGTGTTCTAGAGGAGATAAATCAGACAGCAACATGGTGTTCTAGAGGAGATAAATACAAGAGATAATTCAGACAGCAACATGGTGTTCTAGAGGAGATAAATCAGACAGCAACATGGTGTTCTAGAGGAGATAAATACAAGAGATAATTCAGACAGCAACATGGTGTTCTAGAGGAGATAAATCAGACAGCAACATGGTGTTCTAGAGGAGATAATTCAGACAGCAACATGGTGTTCTAGAGGAGATAATTCAGACAGCAACATGGTGTTCTAGAGGAGATAATTCAGACAGCAACATGGTGTTCTAGAGGAGATAATTCAGACAGCAACATGGTGTTCTAGAGGAGATAAATACAAGAGATAAATCAGACAGCAACATGGTGTTCTAGAGGAGATAAATACAAGAGATAATTCAGACAGCAACATGGTGTTCTAGAGGAGATAAATCAGACAGCAACATGGTGTTCTAGAGGAGATAAATACAAGAGATAATTCAGACAGCAACATGGTGTTCTAGAGGAGATAAATCAGACAGCAACATGGTGTTCTAGAGGAGATAAATCAGACAGCAACATGGTGTTCTAGAGGAGATAAATACAAGAGATAATTCAGACAGCAACATGGTGTTCTAGAGGAGATAAATCAGACAGCAACATGGTGTTCTAGAGGAGATAAATCAGACAGCAACATGGTGTTCTAGAGGAGATAAATACAAGAGATAATTCAGACAGCAACATGGTGTTCTAGAGGAGATAAATCAGACAGCAACATGGTGTTCTAGAGGAGATAAATACAAGAGATAATTCAGACAGCAACATGGTGTTCTAGAGGAGATAAATCAGACAGCAACATGGTGTTCTAGAGGAGATAAATACAAGAGATAATTCAGACAGCAACATGGTGTTCTAGAGGAGATAAATCAGACAGCAACATGGTGTTCTAGAGGAGATAATTCAGACAGCAACATGGTGTTCTAGAGGAGATAAATACAAGAGATAATTCAGACAGCAACATGGTGTTCTAGAGGAGATAAATCAGACAGCAACATGGTGTTCTAGAGGAGATAAATCAGACAGCAACATGGCGTTCTAGAGGAGATAATGTATGTAAACAGTACTGTTCTGGAATGTATGATGCTATAGTAATATTATAGTACAGTGGTATAATACTAATAGTAAAGTTTGTACCCTTTGTTCTGGTGGATGTTTCCAGTAATATACACTTAGTGGACAAAACATTAAGAACACCTGCTCTTTCCATGACATGGATTCACCTGGTCAGTCTATGATCCCTTATTGATATCACCTGTTAAATCCACTTCAATCAGTGTAGATGAAGGGGAGGAGACATGTAGATGAAGGGGAGGAGACATGTAGATGACTGGGAGGAGACATGTAGATGAGGGGGAGGAGACATGTAGACGAGGGGGAGGAGACATGTAGACGAGGGGGAGGAGACATGTAGACGAGGGGGAGGAGACATGTAGATGAAGGGGAGGAGACATGTAGATGAGGGGGATGAGACATGTAGATGAGGAGGAGGAGACATGTAGATGAGGGGGAGGAGACATGTGGATGAGGGGGAGGAGACATGTAGATGAAGGGGAGGAGATGGGTTGAAGAAGGATTTTTAATCCTTGAGACAATGGAGACATGGATTGTGTCTGTGTGCCATTCAGAGGGTGAATGGCAGAGGCAAGAGATATAAGTTCCTTTGAACAGGGTATGGTAGTAGGTGCCAGGAACACCGGTTTATGTCAAGAACTGCAACGCTGCTGGGTTTTTCACACTCAACAGTTTCCTTTGTGTATCAAGAATGGTCCACCACCCAGAGGACATCCAGCCGACTTGACAACAGTGGGAAACCTTGGAGTCGACATGGGCCAGCATCCCTGTGGAGCGCTTTCAACACCTTGTGGAGTCCACGACCCAATGAATTGAGGCTGTTCTGAGGGCAAAGGGGAGGAGCAACTCAATATTAGGAAGGTGTTCTTAATGTTTCGTCCAGTGTATTTCTATGATACAATTATATATTAGGAAGGTGTTCTTAATGTTTCGTCCAGTGTATTTCTATGATAAAATGATATATTAGGAAGGTGTTCTTAATGTTTCGTCCAGTGTATTTCTATGATACAATTATATATTAGGAAGGTGTTCTTAATGTTTCGTCCAGTGTATTTCTATGATACAATGACATATTAAAGCCCGGAGCTTGTGTTCTGTTTTCTTCCAGGTGGTTCCTCTGAGCTGGTACAACATGCTGTTGCCTAGATACGGCCTAGTGTTGGAGTTGGACGGGGAAGGGGAGGTGCTGGGGAGTCTCCATGACCCTACAGGCAGCCTGACCTGGGCCGTCAGCGACGTGTTCTCCCACCAGGGGAGACTCTACCTGGGTAGCACCGACCTGCCCTTCCTTCCTGTCCTGGAGGACTGGAGCTAACCACTAACTTCTGCTGCAGGCCTCTCATACCAGGCCTGGGGGGGGGGTTGGGGGTAAAGTTAACTGACTGACGTGTCCAGACTGCAGCAGGCCTCTCATACTAGGCCTGGGGGGGAGGGGTGAAGTTAACTATGACGTGTCCAGAGACTGCAGCAGAGATACTCAGACACTTGGTCCTGGCTCTACTGCCAATCACAACCAGGTGTCCTTTTCACTCCATACGGACAGATTCCTGTTGATCTGGGACATTTTTAATACAGATCATGTGGTTCCACAGAGACTGTTAAACTGAATATGTCCTCAGTTCGTTCATATGTGGTTCCACAGTGTCTCCTCAGACCCATACAGGGGCCAGATGCTGTTGTAGGGGTCTGTCTAACCCAGCTGTAGTTAGTGGTCAGTGTCTCCTCAGACCCATACAGGGGCCAGGTGCTGTTGTAGGGGTCTGTCTAACCCAGCTGTAGTTAGTAGTGGTCAGTGTCTCCTCAGACCCATACAGGGGCCAGATGCTGTTGTAGGGGTCTGTCTAACCCAGCTGTAGTTAGTAGTGGTCAGTGTCTCCTCAGACCCATACAGGGGCCAGATGCTGTTGTAGGGGCCAGATGCTGTTGTAGGGGTCTGTCTAACCCAGCTGTAGTTAGTAGTGGTCAGTGTCTCCTCAGACCCATAGTCTGTAATACTGTTCTGTGGACTCATAAATCATCTCTATAATACTGTTCTGTGGACTCATAAATCATCTCTGTAATACTGTTCTGTGATCTCTGTAATACTGTTCTGTGGACTCAAAGCATCTCTGTAATAGTCTGTAATATTGTGCTGTGGACTCATTAAGCATCTCTGTAATAGTCTGTAATATTGTTCTGTGGACTCATAAATCATCTCTGTAATACTGTTCTGTGGACTCATTAAGCATCTCTGTAATACTGTTCTGTGGACTCATAAATCATCTCTGTAATACTGTTCTGTGGACTCATAAATCATCTCTGTAATACTGTTCTGTGGACTCATAAATCATCTCTGTAATACTGTTCTGTGGACTCAAATCATCTCTGTAATACTGTTCTGTGGACTCAAATCATCTCTGTAATAGTCTAATACTGTTCTGTGGACTCATAAATCATCTCTGTAATACTGTTCTGTGGACTCATTAAGCATCTCTGTAATACTGTGCTGTGGACTCATTAAGCATCTCTGTAATACTGTGCTGTGGACTCATTAAGCATCTCTGTAATACTGTTCTGTGGACTCATTAAGCATCTCTGTAATACTGTGCTGTGGACTCATTAAGCATCTCTGTAATACTGTGCTGTGGACTCATTAAGCATCTCTGTAATACTGTTCTGTGGACTCATTAAGCATCTCTGTAATAGTCTGTAATATTGTTCTGATATCGGACTCCGCTGATCTGAAGACAGTCAATGGTGTCACCTGTCACTGATTTTAGAGAGCTGGATAATGTTCTGAATGGTTTCTCTGTCCAGATCTGTCTAAAGATGATTTTAGAGAGCTGGATAATGTTCTGAATGGTTTCTCTGTCCAGATCTGTCTAAAGATGATTTTAGAGAGCTGGATAATGTTCTGAATGGTTTCTCTGTCCAGATCTGTCTAAAGATGAGTTTAGAGAGCTGGATAATGTTCTGAATGGTTTCTCTGTCCAGAGGCGTCAGGATGATCTGATCTGTCTAAAGACGACCTCCAGCGGGGGTCAGGATAAACTGATCTGTCTAGAGACGACCTCCAGAGGGGGTCAGGATAAACTGATCTGTCTAGAGACGACCTCCAGAGGGGGTCAGGATGAACTGATCTGTCTAAAGACGACCTCCAGAGGGGGTCAGGATGATCTGATCTGTCTAAAGACGACCTCCAGAGGGGGTCAGGATGATCTGATCTGTCTAAAGATGACCTCCAGAGGGGGTCAGGATGATCTGATCTGTCTAAAGATGACCTCCAGAGGGGGTCAGGATGATCTGATCTGTCTAAAGATGCATCTGACGACCTCCAGAGGGGGTCAGGATGATCTGATCTGTCTAAAGATGACCTCCAGAGGGGGTCAGGATGATCTGATCTGTCTAGAGATGACCTCCAGAGGGGGTCAGGATGATCTGATCTGTCTAAAGACGACCTCCAGAGGGGGGCAGGATGATCTGATCTGTCTAAAGATGACCTCCAGAGGGGGTCAGGATGATCTGATCTGTCTAAAGACGACCTCCAGAGGGGGTCAGGATGATCTGATCTGTCTAAAGATCTGACTCCAGAGGGGGTCAGGATGATCTGATCTGTCTAAAGATGACCTCCAGACGGGGGCAGGATGATCTGATCTGTCTAAAGATGCATCTGACGACCTCCAGAGGGGGTCAGGATGATCTGATCTGTCTAAAGATGACCTCCAGAGGGGGTCAGGATGATCTGATCTGTCTAAAGACGACCTCCAGAGGGGTCAGGATGATCTGATCTGTCTAAAGACGACCTTCAGAGGGGGGCAGGATGATCTGATTGATTGTCTTCACCGGGTCTAAAAATGTGAACAACATCAGGACAAAGGACGCAAGTTAGAACCAGGTATAAACGGGGCTAGGAGCTCTTCCTCATGATTTCCTGCTCTGACAGGTTCTCCACTAGGACCAGTAGAGACACAGAACAGCAGTGGTCCCCTCCTCCAACCCTGCCTTGACAGGTTCTCCACTAGGACCAGTAGAGACACAGAACAGCAGTGGTCCCCTCCTCCAACCCTGCTCTGACAGGTTCTCCACTAGGACCAGTATTTATTTATTTATTTTACCTTTATTTAACTAGGCAAGTCAGTTAAGAACAAATTCTTATTTTCAATGACGGCCTAGGAACAGTGTGTTAACTGCCTGTTCAGGGGCAGAACGACAGATTTGTACCTTGTCAGCTCGGGGGTTTGAACTTGCAACCTTCCGATTACTAGTCCAACGCTCTAACTACTAGACTACACTGCCGCCCAGTAGAGGGCAGCAGAGACACAGAACAGCAGTGGTCCTCTCCTCCAACCCTGCTCTGACAGGTTCTCCACTAGGACCAGTAGAGACACAGAACACTATTCAACCCCCTCTATTCAACCTCCAGATGTCTACCCCCTCTATTCAACCTCCAGCTGCCTACCCCCTCTATTCAACCTCCAGCTGCGTAACCCCTCTATTCAACCTCCAGCTGCCTACCCTCTCTATTCAACCTCCAGCTGCGTAACCCCTCTATTCAACCTCCAGCTGCCTAACCCCCTCTATTCAACCTCCAGCTGCCTACCCCCTCTATTCAACCTCCAGCTGCCTACCCCCTCTATTCAACCTCCATTCATTCAACCTCCAGCTGCCTACCCCCTCTATTCAACCTCCAGCTGCCTACCCCTCTATTTGCTCCTACCCCCTCTATTAAACCTGAATTTGTCACAACCCGTGGGAAGTGAGAAAGAGCTCTTATCAGACCAGGGCACAAATAATAATAATCAATTTTGCTCTTTATTTAACCATCTTACATATAAAACATATAAAACCCTATTTGTTCAATAAAATGGTGAATAGCTCACTACATATTAATGTTGGGTTGTATTGGAGAGATTCTCAGTCTTAAATCATTTTCCACACACAGTCTGTGCCTGTATTTAGTTTTCATGCTAATGAGGGCCGAGAATCCACTCTCACATAGGTACAGTGGGGCAAAAAAAATAATACAGGTAATGAGTGGAGGACAGAGGAGCCTCTTAAAGAAGAAGTTACAGGTCTGTGAGAGCCAGAAATCTTGCTTGTTTGTAGGCGACCAAATACTTATTTTCCACCATAATTTGCAAATAAATTCATTAAAAATCCTACAATGTGATTTTCTGGATTTTTTTTCTCCCCTTCTCATTTTGTCTGTCATAGTTGAAGTGTACCTATGATGAAAATTACAGGCCTCTCATCTTTTTAAGTGGGAGAACTTGCACAATTGGTGGCTGACTAAGTACTTTTTTTGCCCCACTGTATGTGCACAAATAATATAAAGGGCATCAGTGTTTTAACAGCAGGATTTGCCAAGACAGGATACTCTGAGCGCAGCCCTATCCAGAAATCTGGCAGTGGCTTCTGATTAAATACCATTTTCAAAGAACCGCTTGTTGCAATTTCGATGAGGCTCTCTTGTTCAGATATCGGTAAGTGGACTGGAGGCAGGGCATGAAAAGGGATAACATGTCCAGTTGTGTTTGTCATCTGTTTCAAGAAATTACCTGGGTAATTGAGCACCCAACTCACTCAGGTGCTTCACTATATCTCATTTGACATTGTACGTAAGCTTGAGTTCATTTGCACACAAAAAATCATACAATGATGGAAAGACCTGTGTGTTGTCCTTGTTAATACAGACAGAGAAGAGCTCCAACTTCTTAATTAATCATAGCCTCAATTTTGTCCCGCACATTGAATATAGTTGAGTCCCTGTAAACCTAGAGTCAGATCATTCAAGTGAGAAAAACATCACCCAGACAGGCCAGTCGTGTGAGAAACCCGGCATCCTGGTCAGACAAGTGAAAATTATAGTCAGTAAAGAAAACTTTCAACTTGTCTCTCAATTCCAGAAAACGTGTCCATATTTTGCCCCTTGATAACCAGAGCACCTCTGTATGTTGTAAAAGCGTGACATGGTCGCTGCCCATATCATTGCATAGTGCAGAAAATACACACAAGAGTTTAGGGGCATTGATTTAACAAAGTTAACAATTTTCGCTGTAGTGCCAAAACATCTTTCAAGCTGTCAGGCATTCCCTTGGCAGCAAGAGCCTCTCAGTGGATGCTGCAGTGGACCCAAGAGCCTCTAGGTGGATGCTGCAGTGGACCCAAGAGCCTCTAGGTGGATGATGCAGTGGACCCAAGAGCCTCTAGGTGGATGCTGAAGTGGACCCAAGAGCCTCTAGGTGGATGATGCAGTGGACCCAAGAGCCTCTAGGTGGATGCTGCAGTGTACCCAAGAGCCTCTCGGTGGATGCTGCAGTGGACCCAAGAGCCTCTAGGTGGATGATGCAGTGGACCCAAGAGCCTCTAGGTGGATGCTGTAGTGTACCCAAGAGCCTCTAGGTGGATGCTGTAGTGTACCCAAGAGCCTCTAGGTGGATGCTGCAGTGTACCCAAGAGCCTCTAGGTGGATGCTGCAGTCTACCCAAGAGCCTCTAGGTGGATGCTGCAGTGTACCCAAGAGCCTCTAGGTGGATGCTGTAGTGTACCCAAGAGCCTCTAGGTGGATGCTGCAGTGTTTACCCAAGAGCCTCTAGGTGGATGCTGCAGTCTGACCCAAGAGCAACATCTAGGTGGATGCTGCAGTGTACCCAAGAGCCTCTAGGTGGATGCTGCAGTCTACCCAAGAGCCTCTAGGTGGATACTGCAGTGTACCCAAGAGCCTCTAGGTGGATGCTGCAGTGTACCCAAGAGCCTCTAGGTGGATGATGCAGTGTACCCAAGTGGTGTCGGGAGCAACTGCTTGCACGCGCGTTACCACTCCACTATGTCTCCCTGTCATGGCTTTTGCGCCATCAGTACAGATACCAACACATGTTGACCACCAAAGATCACTTGATGTCACAAAGCTGTCCAATACTTTAAAAATATCCTCTCCTGTTGTCCTGGTTACCAGTGGTTTGCAGAAGAATGTCTTCCTTAATTGACCCCCCATAAATGTAACAGACATATACCAGGAGCTGTGCCAGGTCTGTTGACTCATCCAGCTGTAACAGACATATACCAGGAGCTGAGCCAGGCCTGTTGACTCATCCAGCTGTAACAGACATATACCAGGAGCTGAGCCAGGCCTGTTGACTCATCCAGCTGTAACAGACATATACCAGGAGCTGTGCCAGGCCTGTTGACTCATCCAGCTGTAACAGACATATACCAGGAGCTGAGCCAGGCCTGTTGACTCATCCAGCTGTAACAGACATATACCAGGAGCTGAGCCAGGTCTGTTGACTCATCCAGCTGTAACAGACATATACCAGGAGCTGAGCCAGGTCTGTTGACTCATCCAGCTGTAACAGACATATACCAGGAGCTGTGCCAGCCCTGTTGACTCATCCAGCTGTAACAGACATATACCAGGAGCTGAGCCAGGTCTGTTGACTCATCCAGCTGTAACAGACATATACCAGGAGCTGTGCCAGGCCCTGTTGACTCATCCAGCTGTAACAGACATATACCAGGAGCTGAGCCAGGCCTGTTGACTCATCCAGCTGTAACAGACATATACCAGGAGCTGTGCCAGGCCTGTTGACTCATCCAGCTGTAACAGACATATACCAGGAGCTGAGCCAGGCCTGTTGACTCATACAGCTGTAACAGACATATACCAGGAGCTGAGCCAGGTCTGTTGACTCATCCAGCTGTAACAGACATATACCAGGAGCTGAGCCAGGTCTGTTGACTCATCCAGCTGTAACAGACATATACCAGGAGCTGAGCCAGGTCTGTTGACTCATCCAGCTGTAACAGACATATACCAGGAGCTGTGCCAGGCCTGTTGACTCATCCAGCTGTAATGCATATAATTCACTGGCTTGTTTGCAGAGCAGTAATTGTTTCAAAACATCTCCTGCCATGTCACTGATGCGTCGGGAAACAGTGATGTTTGATGGAGACATTGTCTGTATAGTTTTTGGGCCTTTTTCCCCAGTATTGTCCCAGCGAACAGGAAGACTCAACAGGAAGTCCTCCACAATAGTATGGGTCTTGCCTGTCCCAGCCACTCGGTAGTTCACCATATAAAACACTTCTAGCTCCTTCTAATTAATGATATCTGTTGCCCCTGCACCCCTTCTCTAGGACCAGGGTTAGTGACCACTGGGGTAATACGTTAGTGCTGGGCTGGAACAAACCCCTGCACCCCTTCTCTAGGACCAGGGTTAGTGACCACTGGGGTAACATCTTGTACTACGACTGTGGTCTCTGTTTTCCAACAGGACATTTGAAACACCACGAACCAGGAAGTGATTTCAGAATACAGTTAGTTTATTGGATAAAACACCCAGAAATGGAACAACCGCAGAACAACTAGAGAAGAAAATAAATGTGCAAAACCATGGAAACGTTTTGACAGACGGCTGGCCAACGGGATCAGAGGCTGGCCAACGGGATCAGAGGCTGGCCAACGGGATCAGAGGCTGGCCAACGGGATCAGAGGCTGGCCAACGGGATCAGAGGCTGGCCAACGGGATCAGAGGCTGGCCAACGGGATCAGAGGCTGGCCAACGGGATCAGAGGCTGGCCAACGGGATCAGAGGCTGGCCAATGGATACGGTTGAATTATATGATTGGCAGGTTAGCCGTGTGTGATTAGTCTGACTGTGTAGAGACAATCCAAACGGGTTAACGGAAATTAAAGTGGACATTTATTTCTGTAACGTAACTAAATGCACCCTGTAGATAGAGATCTATAAAATCAGGTATAATCAACAAGAAACCCTCTGGAATTACAAACACACACAGTTGATGCTGGTTGATGTGCTGCCATGGCAACACATCAGAAGATGTTCAGTTAAAGGCCCTCAGTCTCCCTGACCCCTCCACTGTTTCTGTCCGTACCACTAGACTCCTCCCCCTCCACACCACTAGACTCCTCCCCCTCCACACCACTAGACTCCTCCCCCTCCACTGTTTCTGTCCGTACCACTAGACTCCTCCCCCTCCACTGTTTCTGCCCGTACCACTAGACTCCTCCCCCCCACTGTTTCTGCCCGTACCACTAGACTCCTCCCCCCACTGTTTCTGCCCGTACCACTAGACTCCTCCCTCCCCACTGTTTCTGCCCGTACCACTAGACTCCTCCCCCTCCACTGTTTCTGCCCGTACCACTAGACTCCTCCCCCTCCACTGTTTCTGTCCGTACCACTAGACTCCTCCCCCTCCACTGTTTCTCCACCTTTTTAAGTAAGAATATAACATGTTTCTGAACACTTCTACATTAAAAGTGGATTAATTCAGGATTATCCGTAACCATGGTAGCATCCACATTAATGTAGAAGCATTCAGAAATATATTCTATTCTTATATACAATAAAAGTGACTCCAAAATGACCTGTTTCTGGTCCTACTGGGAGAAAGAGGAACAACCGGAATGGTTTCTAGTCCTACTGGGAGAAAGAGGAATAACCGGAATGGTTTCTGGTCCTACTGGGAGAAAGAGGAACAACCGGAATGGTTTCTAGTCCTACTGAGAGAAAGAGGAACAACAGGTATGGTTTCTAGTCCTACTGGGAGAAAGAGGAACAACAGGTATGGTTTCTAGTCCTACTGGGAGAAAGAGGAACAACAGGTATGGTTTCTAGTCCTACTGGGAGAAAGAGGAACAATAGGAATGGTTTCTAGTCCTACTGGGAGAAAGAGGAACAATAGGTATGGTTTCTAGTCCTACTGGGAGAAAGAGGAACAACAGGTATGGTTTCTAGTCCTACTGGGAGAAAGAGGAACAACAGGTATGGTTTCTAGTCCTACTGGGAGAAAGAGGAACAACAGGTATGGTTTCTAGTGCTACTGGGAGAAAGAGGAACAACAGGTATGGTTTCTAGTCCTACTGGGAGAAAGAGGAACAATAGGAATGGTTTCTAGTCCTACTGGGAGAAAGAGGAACAATAGGTATGGTTTCTAGTCCTACTGGGAGAAAGAGGAACAACAGGTATGGTTTCTAGTCCTACTGGGAGAAAGAGGAACAACAGGTATGGTTTCTAGTCCTACTGGGAGAAAGAGGAACAACAGGTATGGTTTCTAGTGCTACTGGGAGAAAGAGGAACAACAGGTATGGTTTCTAGTCCTACTGGGAGAAAGAGGAACAACAGGTATGGTTTCTAGTGCTACTGAGAGAAAGAGGAACAATAGGAATGGTTTCTAGTCCTACTGGGAGAAAGAGGAATAACCAGAATGGTTTCTAGTCCTACTGTAGCAGGTCAAGACTTGTTAATTATTTGAAAAACAGCTGATTTGAGGTCATTGATTTTCCTCACGTAATTAACAAACATGTAAAATTAAAATCAGTCAAACAATGTCTTAAAATAACCAATCAATGGGTGATACTGTGTCCAGACACAGGGTAGACGGGGGGTGTCCAGACACAGGGTAGACGGGGGGTGTCCAAACACAGGGTAGACGGGGGGTGTCCAAACACAGGGTAGACGGGGGGTGTCCAAACACAGGGTAGACAGGGGGTGTCCAAACACAGGGTAGACAGGGGGTGTCCAAACACAGGGTAGACGTGTTGTGTCCAGACTGTTAAAAGTGCTGTAGTGTGGAGTTTACAGAAGGTCCCTCTCCAACCCCTACAGGGCTGAGGTCTCAGACACTAGGGAACAGCAGCACGGGCTCAGACAGCCCTCCTCTCCTCCTGCTCTTCAGGCCCGTCTCAGCCTGTTGCGCCGGTGGATCCTGTTACTGAACATCAGGTGAGGGTCAAACGTATATCTGCAGAGAGAAGAACAGAGGGGTGGTTAGAGCTGGGTGGTCTGCAGAGAGAAGAACAGAGGGGTGGTTAGAGCTGGGTGGTCTGCAGAGAGAAGAACAGAGGGGTGGTTAGAGCTGGGTGGTCTGCAGAGAGAAGAACAGAGGGGTGGTTAGAGCTGGGTGGTCTGCAGAGAGAAGAACAGAGGGGTGGTTAGAGCTGGGTGGTCTGCAGAGAGAAGAACAGAGGGGTGGTTAGAGCTGGGTAGTCTGCAGAGAGAAGAACAGAGGGGTGGTTAGAGCTGGGTGGTCTGCAGAGAGAAGAACAGAGGGTGGTTAGAGCTGGGTGGTCTGCAGAGAGAAGAACAGAGGAGTGGTTAGAGCTGGGTGGTCTGCAGAGAGAAGAACAGAGGGGTGGTTAGAGCTGGGTGGTCTGGGGAGAGAAGAACAGAGGGGTGGTTAGAGCTGGGTGGTCTGCAGAGAGAAGAACAGAGGGGTGGTTAGAGCTGGGTGGTCTGCAGAGAGAAGAACAGAGGGGTGGTTAGAGCTGGGTGGTCTGGGGAGAAAGAACAGAGGGGTGGTTAGAGCTGGGTAGTCTGCAGAGAGAAGAACAGAGGGGTGGTTAGAGCTGGGTGGTCTGCAGAGAGAAGAACAGAGGGGTGGTTAGAGCTGGGTGGTCTGCAGAGAGAAGAACAGAGGGGTGGTTAGAGCTGGGTGGTCTGGGGAGAGAAGAACAGAGGGGTGGTTAGAGCTGGGTGGTCTGCAGAGAGAAGAACAGAGGGGTGGTTAGAGCTGGGTAGTCTGCAGAGAGAAGAACAGAGGGGTGGTTAGAGCTGGGTGGTCTGCAGAGAGAAGAACAGAGGGGTGGTTAGAGCTGGGTAGTCTGCAGAGAGAAGAACAGAGGGGTGGTTAGAGCTGGGTGGTCTGCAGAGAGAAGAACAGAGGGGTGGTTAGAGCTGGGTAGTCTGCAGAGAGAAGAACAGAGGGGTGGTTAGAGCTGGGTGGTCTGGGGAGAAGAACAGAGGGGTGGTTAGAGCTGGGTGGTCTGGGGAGAGAAGAACAGAGGGGTGGTTAGAGCTGGGTGGTCTGGGGAGAGAAGAACAGAGGGGTGGTTAGAGCTGGGTGGTCTGGGGAGAGAAGAACAGAGGGGTGGTTAGAGCTGGGTGGTCTGGGGAGAGAAGAACAGAGGGGTGGTTAGAGCTGGGTAGTCTGCAGAGAGAAGAACAGAGGGGTGGTTAGAGCTGGGTGGTCTGCAGAGAGAAGAACAGAGGGGTGGTTAGAGCTGGGTGGTCTGCAGAGAGAAGAACAGAGGGGTGGTTAGAGCTGGGTGGTCTGGGGAGAGAAGAACAGAGGGGTGGTTAGAGCTGGGTGGTCTGGGGAGAGAAGAACAGAGGGGTGGTTAGAGCTGGGTGGTCTGCAGAGAGAAGAACAGAGGGGTGGTTAGAGCTGGGTGGTCTGGGGAGAGAAGAACAGAGGGGTGGTTAGAGCTGGGTGGTCTGGGGAGAGAAGAACAGAGGGGTGGTTAGAGCTGGGTGGTCTGGGAGAGAAGAACAGAGGGGTGTTAGAGCTGGGTGGTCTGGGAGAGAAGAACAGAGGGGTGTTAGAGCTGGGTGGTCTGGGGAGAGAAGAACAGAGGGGTGGTTAGAGCTGGGTGGTCTGGGGAGAGGAGAACAGAGGGGTGGTTAGAGCGGGGTGGTCTGCAGAGAGAAGAACAGAAGGGTGGTTAGAGCTGGGTGGTCTGGGGAGAGGGGTGGTTAGAGCTGGGTGGTCTGGGGAGAGGGGTGGTTAGAGCTGGGTGGTCTGGGGAGAGGAGAGGGTTAGAGCTGGGTGGTCTGGGGAGAGGAGAGGGGGGGGGTAGAGCTGGGTGGTCTGCAGAGAGAAGAACAGAAGGGTGGTTAAAGCTGGGTGGTCTGGGGAGAGGAGAGGGTTAGAGCTGGGTGGTCTGAGGAGAGGAGAGGGGGGGGTAGAGCTGGGTGGTCTGCAGAGAGAAGAACAGAGGGGTGGTTAAAGCTGGGTGGTCTGCAGAGAGGAGAACAGAGGGGTGGTTAGAGCTGGGTGGTCTGCAGAGAGGAGAACAGAAGGGTGGTTAGAGCTGGGTGGTCTGCAGAGAGAAGAACAGAGGGGTGGTTAGAGCTGGGTGGTCTGCAGAGAGAAGAACAGAGGGGTGGTTAGAGCTGGGTGGTCTGCAGAGAGAAGAACAGAGGGGTGGTTAGAGCTGGGTGGTCTGCAGAGAGAAGAACAGAGGGGTGGTTAGAGCTGGGTGGTCTGCAGAGAGAAGAACAGAGGGGTGGTTAGAGCTGGGTGGTCTGCAGAGAGAAGAACAGAGGGGTGGTTAGAGCTGGGTGGTCTGCAGAGAGAAGAACAGAGGGGTGGTTGGAGCTGGGTGGTCTGCAGAGAGAAGAACAGAGGGGTGGTTAGAGCTGGGTGGTCTGCAGAGAGAAGAACAGAGGGTTGGTTAGAGCTGGGTGGTCTGCAGAGAGAAGAACAGAGGGGTGGTTAGAGCTGGGTGGTCTGCAGAGAGAAGAACAGAGGGGGGGTTAGAGCTGGGTGGTCTGGGGAGAGGAGAGGGTTAGAGCTGGGTGGTCTGGGGAGAGGAGAGGGTTAGAGCTGGGTGGTCTGCAGAGAGAAGAACAGAGGGGTGGTTAGAGCTGGGTGGTCTGGGGAGAGGAGAGGGGTGGTTAGAGCTGGGTGGTCTGTGGAGATGAGAGGGGTGGTTAGAGCTGGGTGGTCTGGGGAGAGGAGAGGGGTGGTTAGAGCTGAGTGGTCTGGGGAGAGGAGAGGGGTGGTCTGGGGAGAGAGAGGGGTGGTTAGAGCTGGGTGGTCTGGGGAGAGGAGAGGGGTGGTTAGAGCTGGGTGGGCTGGGGAGAGGAGAGGGGTGGTTAGAGCTGGGTGGTCTGTAGAGAGGAGAGGGTTAGAGCTGGGTGGTCTGGGGAGAGGAGAGGGGTGGTTAGAGCTGGGTGGTCTGGGGAGAGGAGAGGGGGGTTAGAGCTGGGTGGTCTGGGGAGGAGTGGGGGGTAGAGCTGGGTGGTCTGGGGAGAGGAAAGGGGGTTAGAGCTGGGTGGTCTGTAGAGAGGAGAGGAGGGTTAGAGCTGGGTGGTCTGGGGAGAGGAGAGGAGAGGGGGTGTTAGAGCTGGGTGGTCTGGGGAGAGGAGTGTGGTGGTTAGAGCTGGGTGGTCTGTAGAGAGAGAGGGGTGGTTAGTTCTGGGTGGTCCGTGGAGAGGAGAGGGGTGGGGTAGAGCTGGGTGGTCTGTAGAGAGGAGAGGGTTAGTTCTGGGTGGTCTGGGGAGAGGAGAGAGGGGGGTGGTAGAGCTGGGTGGTCTGTAGAGAGAAGAACAGAGGGGTGGTTAGAGCTGGGTGGTCTGGGGAGAGGAGAGGGTGGTTAGAGCTGGGTGGTCTGGGGAGAGGAGAGGGTTAGAGCTGGGTGGTCTGTAGAGAGGAGAGGGGGTTAGAGCTGGGTGATCTGGGGAGAGGAGAGGGGGGTTAGAGCTGGGTGGTCTGGGGAGAGGAGAGGGGGTTAGAGCTGGGTGGTCTGTAGAGAGGAGAGGGGGTTAGAGCTGGGTGGTCTGCAGAGAGAAGAACAGAGGGGGTGGTTAGAGCTGGGTGGTCTGCAGAGAGAAGAACAGAGGGGTGGTTGGAGCTGGGTGGTCTGCAGAGAGAAGAACAGAGGGGTGGTTAGAGCTGGGTGGTCTGCAGAGAGAGAACAGAGGGGTGGTTAGAGCTGGGTGGTCTGCAGAGAGAAGAACAGAGGGGGGTTAGAGCTGGGTGGTCTGGGGAGAGGAGAGGGTTAGAGCTGGGTGGTCTGGGGAGAGGAGAGGGTTAGAGCTGGGTGGTCTGCAGAGAGAAGAACAGAGGGGTGGTTAGAGCTGGGTGGTCTGCAGAGAGAAGAGAGGGGGGTTAGAGCTGGGTGGTCTGCAGAGAGAAGAACAGAGGGGTGGTTAGAGCTGGGTGGTTTGGGGAGAGGAGAGGGGTGGTTAGAGCTGGGTGGTCTGGGGAGAGGAGAGGGGGGTTAGAGCTGGGTGGTCTGTAGAGAGGAGAGGGGGTTAGAGCTGGGTGGTCTGGGGAGAGAGGGTTAGAGCTGGGTGGTCTGGGGAGAGGAGTGGGTGGTTAGAGCAGGGTGGTCTGTAGAGAGGAGAGGGGGGTTAGTTCTGGGTGGTCCGTGGAGAGGAGAGGGGTGGGGTAGAGCTGGGTGGTCTGTAGAGAGGGAGGGTTAGTTCTGGGTGGTCTGGGGAGAGGGTTAGAGCTGGGTGGTCTGTAGAGAGGAGAGGGGGTTAGAGCTGGGTGGTCTGGGGAGAGGAGAGGGGTGGTTAGAGCTGGGTGGTCTGGGGAGAGGAGAGGGGGTTAGAGCTGGGTGGTCTGTAGAGAGGAGAGGGGTTAGAGCTGGGTGGTCTGTAGAGAGGAGTGTGGTGGTTAGAGCTGGGTGGTCTGTAGAGAGGAGAGGGGATTAGTTCTGGGTGGTCTGGGGAGAGGAGTGGGTGGTTAGTTCTGGGTGGTCTGGGGAGAGGAGTGTGGTGGTTAGTTCTGGGTGGTCTGGGGAGAGGAGTGTGGTGGTTAGTTCTGGGTGGTCTGGGGAGAGGAGTGTGGTGGTTAGTTCTGGGTGGTCTGGGGAGAGGAGAGGGGTGGTTAGTTCTGGGTGGTCCGTGGAGAGGAGAGGGGTGGGGTAGAGCTGGGTGGTCTGGGGAGAGGAGAGGGTTAGTTCTGGGTGGTCTGGGGAGAGGAGATGGTTAGAGCTGGGTGGTCTGGGGAGAGGAGAGAGGGGGTGGTAGAGCTGGGTGGTCTGTAGAGAGGGGGGGTAGAGCTGGGTGGTCTGTAGAGAGGAGAAGGGGTTAGAGCTGGGTGGTCTGGGGAGAGGAGAGGAGTGGGGGGTAGAGCTGGGTGGTCTGGGGAGAGGGTTAGAGCTGGGTGGTCTGTAGAGAGGAGAGGAGTGGGGGGTAGAGCTGGGTGGTCTGGGGAGAGGAGAGGGTTAGAGCTGGGTGGTCTGTAGAGAGGAGAGGAGTGGGGGGTAGAGCTGGGTGGTCTGTAGAGAGGGGGGTAGAGCTGGGTGGTCTGTAGAGAGGAGAGGAGTGGGGGGTAGAGCTGGGTGGTCTGGGGAGAGGAGAGGGGTGGGGGAAGAGCTGGGTGGTCTGTAGAGAGGAGAGGGGTGGGGGGAAGAGCTGGGTGGTCTGTAGAGAGGAGAGGGGTGGGAGGGGTAGAGCTGGGTGGTCTGTAGAGAGGAGATGGGGGGGGGTCTAGTAGAGCTGGGTGGTCTGTAGAGAGGAGAGGGGGGTAGAGCTGGGTGGTCTGTAGAGAGGAGAGGGTTAGAGCTGGGTGGTCTGTAGAGAGGGAGGGTTAGAGCTGGGTGGTCTGTAGAGAGGAGGGTTAGAGCTGGGTGGTCTATAGAGAGGAGAGGGGTGGGGGGGTAGAGCTGGGTGGTCTGTAGAGAGGAGAGGAGAGGGGGGGTAGAGCTGGGTGGTCTGTAGAGAGGAGATGGGTAGTGCTGGGTGGTTGGTCAGTGTACCGTGCATACCGTGTATCGTAGACCCCAGGGTCCTACAGGACTGGGGTAGAGCTGGGTGGTCTGTAGAGAGGAGATGGGTAGAGCTGGGTGGTTGGTCAGTGTACCATGCATACCGTGTATCGTAGACCCCAGGGTCCTACAGGACTGGGGTAGTGCTGGGTGGTTGGTCAGTGTACCGTGCATACCGTGTATCGTAGACCCCAGGGGTCCTACAGGACTGGGGTAGAGCTGGGTGGTTGGTCAGTGTACCGTGCATACCGTGTATCGTAGACCCCAGGGGTCCTACAGGACTGGGGTAGTGCTGGGTGGTTGGTCAGTGTACCGTGCATACCGTGTATCGTAGACCCCAGGGGTCCTACAGGACTGGGGTAGAGCTGGGTGGTTGGTCAGTGTACCGTGCGTACCGTGTATCGTAGACCCCAGGGGTCCTACAGGACTGGGGTAGAGCTGGGTGGTTGGTCAGTGTACCGTGTGTACCGTGTATCGTAGACCCCAGGGGTCCTACAGGACTGGGGTAGAGCTGGGTGGTTGGTCAGTGTACCGTGCGTACCGTGTATCGTAGACCCCAGGGGTCCTACAGGACTGGGGTAGAGCTGGGTGGTTGGTCAGTGTACCGTGCGTACCGTGTATCGTAGACCCCAGGGGTCCTACAGGACTGGGGTAGAGCTGGGTGGTTGGTCAGTGTACCGTGCGTACCGTGTATCGTAGACCCCAGGGGTCCTACAGGATTGGGGTAGAGCTGGGTGGTTGGTCAGTGTACCGTGCGTACCGTGTATCGTAGACCCCAGGGGTCCTACAGGACTGGGGTAGAGCTGGGTGGTCTGTAGAGAGGAGAGGGGGATTAGTTCTGGGTGGTCTGGGGAGAGGAGTGTGGTGGTTAGTTCTGGGTGGTCTGGGGAGAGGAGTGTGGTGGTTAGTTCTGGGTGGTCTGGGGAGAGGAGTGTGGTGGTTAGTTCTGGGTGGTCTGGGGAGAGGAGTGTGGTGGTTAGTTCTGGGTGGTCTGGGGAGAGGAGAGGGGTGGTTAGTTCTGGGTGGTCCGTGGAGAGGAGAGGGTGGGGTAGAGCTGGGTGGTCTGGGGAGAGGAGAGGGTTAGTTCTGGGTGGTCTGGGGAGAGGAGATGGTTAGAGCTGGGTGGTCTGGGGAGAGGAGAGAGGGGGTGGTAGAGCTGGGTGGTCTGTAGAGAGGGGGGTAGAGCTGGGTGGTCTGTAGAGAGGAGAGGGGGGTTAGAGCTGGGTGGTCTGGGGAGAGGAGAGGAGTGGGGGGTAGAGCTGGGTGGTCTGGGGAGAGGGTTAGAGCTGGGTGGTCTGTAGAGAGGAGAGGAGTGGGGGGTAGAGCTGGGTGGTCTGGGGAGAGGAGAGGGTTAGAGCTGGGTGGTCTGTAGAGAGGAGAGGAGTGGGGGGTAGAGCTGGGTGGTCTGTAGAGAGGGGGTAGAGCTGGGTGGTCTGTAGAGAGGAGAGGAGTGGGGGGTAGAGCTGGGTGGTCTGGGGAGAGGAGAGGGGTGGGGGGAAGAGCTGGGTGGTCTGTAGAGAGGAGAGGGGTGGGGGGAAGAGCTGGGTGGTCTGTAGAGAGGAGAGGGGTGGGAGGGGTAGAGCTGGGTGGTCTGTAGAGAGGAGATGGGGGGGGAGTAGAGCTGGGTGGTCTGTAGAAGGAGAGGGGGGTAGAGCTGGGTGGTCTGTAGAGAGGAGAGGGTTAGAGCTGGGTGGTCTGTAGAGAGGAGGGTTAGAGCTGGGTGGTCTGTAGAGGGGGGGTTAGAGCTGGGTGGTCTATAGAGAGGAGAGGGGTGGGGGGGTAGAGCTGGGTGGTCTGTAGAGAGGAGAGGAGAGGGGGGGGGGTAGAGCTGGGTGGTCTGTAGAGAGGAGATGGGTAGTGCTGGGTGGTTGGTCAGTGTACCGTGCATACCGTGTATCGTAGACCCCAGGGGTCCTACAGGACTGGGGTAGAGCTGGGTGGTCTGTAGAGAGGAGATGGGTAGAGCTGGGTGGTTGGTCAGTGTACCATGCATACCGTGTATCGTAGACCCCAGGGGTCCTACAGGACTGGGGTAGTGCTGGGTGGTTGGTCAGTGTACCGTGCATACCGTGTATCGTAGACCCCAGGGGTCCTACAGGACTGGGGTAGAGCTGGGTGGTTGGTCAGTGTACCGTGCATACCGTGTATCGTAGACCCCAGGGGTCCTACAGGACTGGGGTAGTGCTGGGTGGTTGGTCAGTGTACCGTGCATACCGTGTATCGTAGACCCCAGGGGTCCTACAGGACTGGGGTAGAGCTGGGTGGTTGGTCAGTGTACCGTGCATACCGTGTATCGTAGACCCCAGGGGTCCTACAGGACTGGGGTAGAGCTGGGTGGTTGGTCAGTGTACTGTGCGTACCGTGTATCGTAGACCCCAGGGTCCTACAGGACTGGGGTAGAGCTGGGTGGTTGGTCAGTGTACCGTGCGTACCGTGTATCGTAGACCCCAGGGGTCCTACAGGACTGGGGTAGAGCTGGGTGGTTGGTCAGTGTACCGTGTGTACCGTGTATAACGTAGACCCCAGGGGTCCTACAGGACTGGGGTAGAGCTGGGTGGTTGGTCAGTGTACCGTGCGTACCGTGTATCGTAGACCCCAGGGGTCCTACAGGACTGGGGTAGAGCTGGGTGGTTGGTCAGTGTACCGTGCGTACCGTGTATCGTAGACCCCAGGGGTCCTACAGGACTGGGGTAGAGCTGGGTGGTTGGTCAGTGTACCGTGCGTACCGTGTATCGTAGACCCCAGGGGTCCTACAGGATTGGGGTAGAGCTGGGTGGTTGGTCAGTGTACCGTGCGTACATTATAACTGTATCGTAGACCCCAGGGGTCCTACAGGACTGGGGTAGAGCTGGGTGGTTGGTCAGTGTACCGTGCGTACCGTGTATCGTAGACCCCAGGGGTCCTACAGGACTGGGGTAGAGCTGGGTGGTTGGTCAGTGTACCGTGCGTACAGTGTATCGTAGACCCCAGGGGTCCTACAGGACTGGGGTAGAGCTGGGTGGTTGGTCAGTGTACCGTGCGTACCGTGTATCGTAGACCCCAGGGGTCCTACAGGACTGGGGTAGAGCTGGGTGGTTGGTCAGTGTACCGTGCGTACCGTGTATCGTAGACCCCAGGGGTCCTACAGGACTGTCCAGAACAGGACTGGAGCATCATCAGTCTGTGGTTCATCTTCTCCAGGACTTCCTGGTCGATGGTCTTAGCCAGGTTAATGAGCTGGTAGGGGTCAACTGTCATGTTATATACCTCTACAAACACCTGGGGAACACAGAGAGAGAGTTAGTTATTACTAATGACCTGGTAGGGGTCTACTGTCATGTTATATACCTCTACAAACACCTGGGGAACACAGAGAGAGAGTTAGTTATTACTAATGACCTGGTAGGGGTCTACTGTAATGTTAAACACCTGGGGAACACAGAGATATTAGCTGGTGAGATGTCTACACATCCCTAGTGACTAAACAGTTCTCTCCCTTTTACCTCATTGTCATCAAACTCGCAGTACTGGAGGTTGACAGAGGAGGCGACGGTACGAACGCAGGCGTAAGTGTTGTTGAAGGAGTCCTCACACACACAGTCAGGGAAACATACGGAGACCCCAGGACCCAGCAGGGGGCAGGCGGGATCAGACACATTAGACCCCTCCCCTTCATACTCCACCAGGAAGTCTGTTCTCCACGTAGTGCTGTTCACAGATCCCTCCTGACACAGAGAATACACACACCAGTTAAACACAGATCCCTCCTGACACAGAGAATACACACACCAGTTAAACACAGAATACACACACCAGTTAAACACAGAATACACACACCAGTTAAACACAGAGAACACACACACCAGTTAAACACTGATCCCTCCTGAGAACACACACACCAGTTAAACACTGATCCCTCCTGAGAACACACACACCAGTTAAACACTGATCCCTCCTGAGAATACACACACCAGTTAAAACACAGAGAATACACACACCAGTTAAAACACAGATCCCTCCTGACACAGAGAATACACACACCTGCCACCATGTCTGGGCCGCGTTGCGCTAGGCCGCTGGGCTGCGTTGCGCTAGGCCGCTGGGCTGCGTTGCGCTAGGCCGCTGGGCTGCGTTGCGCTAGGCCGCTGCGTTGCGCTAGGCCGCTGCGCTGCGTTGCGCTAGGCCGCTGCGCTGCGTTGCGCTAGGCCGCTGCGCTGCGTTGCGCTAGGCCGCTGCGCTGCGTTGCGCTAGGCCGCTGCGCTGCGTTGCGCTAACCGCTGCGTAAAGGATGCGTTGCGCTAACTGCGCTGCGGATAGGCATTGCGCTGCTTGCGCTAGGCCGCTACGCTGCGTTGCGCTAAGGATGCGCTGCGTTGCGCTAGGCTCTGCGCTGCGTAGCGCTAGGCCGCTGCGCTGCGTTGCGCTAGGCCGCTGCGCTGCGTTGCGCTACATGCGTTGCGCTAACTGCGCTGCGCTAGGCCGCTGCATGCGTTAACGCATAAAGGATAGCATTATAACTCTGCCCTGCGTTGGCTAGGCCGCTGCCCTGCGCTAGGCCGCTGCCCTGCGCTAGGCCGCTGCCCTGCGCTGGCTAGGGGCGTTACGCTATGCGCTCATGCGCTAGGCATTATAACGCTGCATTATAACCATAAAGCTGCGTTGCGCTAGGATACTAGGCTGCGTTGCGCTAACTTCAGGCTGCGTTGGCTAGGATACATTATAACTAGGCTGCGTTGCGCTAGGCTTCTAGGCTGCGTTGCGCTAGGCTTCTAGGCTGCGTTGCGCTAGGCTTCTAGGCTGCGTTGCGCTAGGCTTCTAGGCTGCGTTGCGCTAGGCTTCTAGGCTGCGTTGCGCTAGGCTTCTAGGCTGCGTTGCGCTAGGCTGCTTTGTGCTAGGCTGCGTTGTGCTAGGCTGCGTTGCGCTAGGCTGCGTTGTGCTAGGCTGCGTTGTGCTAGGCTGCGTTGTGCTAGGCTGCGTTGTGCTAGGCTACTAGGTGTTATATATAGTATAGTGGGTTCTCACCAGTACAGACAGGAAGGACATGATGTTGTACTAGGTGTTATATATAGTATAGTGGGTTCTCACCAGTACAGACAGGAAGGACATGACGTTGTACTAGGTGTTATATATAGTATAGTGGGTTCTCACCAGTACAGACAGGAAGGACATGACGTTGTACTAGGTGTTATATATAGTATAGTGGGTTCTCACCAGTACAGACAGGAAGGACATTCCGTCCATGGCAGTCTTGCTGACGTTGTAACCGGCCATGTCCAGGATGGTAGGACCCAGGTCAACGTTCTGGACCGCCAGCCCGGTGGTCTGGTTAGGCTTGATGTTGGGCCCTCGGATCAGCAGAGGAACTCTTATATCAGACTCATACAGCTGCCTCTTATCCAGGGGATAGAATAACCTGGGGGGTGGGAGGAGGAGAGGGGGAATCAGCAGTGGTATCCAGGGGGAGACATTATAACCTGGGGGGTGGGAGGAAGGAGGGGGGGGGTGGAGCTTTATTTTCTTAAGGCGGTGTATGTGTGTGTGTTTGTGTACCTGTGTCAGGTGTGTTGTGTACCTGTGTGGTATCCGTTGTCTGAGGTAAAGATGATGTAAGTGTTGTCCAGTTCCCCTCTGACCTCTAACCTCTTCACCACCTTCTCCACCAAGTCATCCACTGACAGCAGAGTACGCCACCTAGTGGCGGGGGGGGCAAACTTTACTCAAAGGATAGGGGGGGTACACATTATAACTCATAAAGGATACATTATAACTCATAAAGGATACATTATAACTCATATAGGATACATTATAACTCATAAAGGATACATTATAACTCATAAAGGATACATTATAACTCATATAGGATACATTATAACTCATAAAGGATACATTATAACTCATAAAGGATACATTATCACTCATAAAGGATACATTATCACTCATAAAGGATACATTATAACTCATAAAGGATACATTATCACTCATAAAGGATACATTATAACTCATATAGGATACATTATAACTCATAAAGGATACATTATAACTCATAAAGGATACATTATCACTCATAAAGGATACATTATCACTCATAAAGGATACATTATCACTCATAAAGGATACATTATCACTCATAAAGGATACATTATAACTCATATAGGATACATTATCACTCATAAAGGATACATTATAACTCATATAGGATACATTATAACTCATAAAGGATAGGGGGGATACATTATAACTCATAAAGGATACATTATAACTCATAAAGGATACATTATAACTCATAAAGGATACATTATAACTCATAAAGGATACATTATAACTCATAAAGGATACATTATAACTCATAAACTCATAGGGGGATACATTATAACTCATAAAGGATACATTATAACTCATAAAGGATACATTATAACTCATAAAGGATACATTATAACTCATAAAGGATACATTATAACTCATAAAGGATACATTATAACTCATAAAGGATACATTATAACTCATAAAGGATACATTATAACTCATAAAGGATACATTATAACTCATAAAGGATAGGGGGGGATACATTATAACTCATAAAGGATACATTATAACTCATAAAGGATACATTATAACTCATAAAGGATAGGGGGATACATTATAACTCATAAAGGATACATACATTATAACTCATAAAGGATACATTATAACTCATAAAGGATAGGGGGATACATTATAACTCATAAAGGATACATTATAACTCATAAAGGATACATTATAACTCATAAAGGATAGGGGGGGATACATTATAACTCATAAAGGATACATTATAACTCATAAAGGATACATTATAACTCATAAAGGATAGGGGGGGATACATTATAACTCATAAAGGATACATTATAACTCATAAAGGATAGGGGGGATACATTATAACTCATAAAGGATACATTATAACTCATAAAGGATACATTATAACTCATAAAGGATAGGGGGGATACATTATAACTCATAAAGGATAGGGGGGATACATTATAACTCATAAAGGATACATTATAACTCATAAAGGATACATTATAACTCATAAAGGATAGGGGGGGATACATTATAACTCATAGGATACATTATAACTCATAAAGGATACATTATAACTCATAAAGGATACATTATAACTCATAAAGGATAGGGGGGATACATTATAACTCATAAAGGATACATTATAACTCATAAAGGATACATTATAACTCATAAAGGATACATTATAACTCATAAAGGATAGGGGGGGATACATTATAACTCATAAATAACTCATAAAGGATACATTATAACTCATAAAGGATACATTATACATTATAACTCATAAAGGATACATTATAACTCATAAAGGATAGGGGGGGATACATTATAACTCATAAAGGATACATTATAACTCATAAAGGATACATTATAACTCATAAAGGATAGGGGGGGATACATTATAACTCATAAAGGATACATTATAACTCATAAAGGATACATTATAACTCATAAAGGATAGGGGGGATACATTATAACTCATAAAGGATACATTATAACTCATAAAGGATACATTATAACTCATAAAGGATACATTATAACTCATAAAGGATACATTATAACTCATAAAGGATACATTATAACTCATAAAGGATACATTATAACTCATAAAGGATAGGGGGGGATACATTATAACTCATAAAGGATACATTATAACTCATAAAGGATACATTATAACTCATAAAGGATACATTATAACTCATAAAGGATACATTATAACTCATAAAGGATACATTATAACTCATAAAGGATACATTATAACTCATAAAGGATAGGGGGATACATTATAACTCATAAAGGATACATTATAACTCATAAAGGATACATTATAACTCATAAAGGATACATTATAACTCATAAAGGATACATTATAACTCATAAAGGATACATTATAACTCATAAAGGATACATTATAACTCATAAAGGATAGGGGGGGATACATTATAACTCATAAAGGATACATTATAACTCATAAAGGATACATTATAACTCATAAAGGATACATTATAACTCATAAAGGATACATTATAACTCATAAAGGATAGGGGGGGATACATTATAACTCATAAAGGATAGGGGGGGATACATTATAACTCATAAAGGATACATTATAACTCATAAAGGATAGGGGGGATACATTATAACTCATAAAGGATACATTATAACTCATAAAGGATACATTATAACTCATAAAGGATACATTATAACTCATAAAGGATACATTATAACTCATAAAGGATACATTATAACTCATAAAGGATACATTATAACTCATAAAGGATACTCATATAGGATACATTATAACTCATAAAGGATACATTATAACTCATAAAGGATACATTATAACTCATAAAGGATAGGGGGGGATACATTATAACTCATAAAGGATACATTATAACTCATAAAGGATACATTATAACTCATAAAGGATACATTATAACTCATAAAGGATACATTATAACTCATAAAGGATACATTATAACTCATAAAGGATAGGGGGGGATACATTATAACTCATAAAGGATAGGATACATTATAACTCATAAAGGATACATTATAACTCATAAAGGATACATTATAACTCATAAAGGATACATTATAACTCATAAAGGATACATTATAACTCATAAAGGATACATTATAACTCATAAATAACTCATAAAGATACATTATAACTCATAAAGGATAGGGGGGATACATTATAACTCATAAAGGATAGGGGGGGATACATTATAACTCATAAAGGATACATTATAACTCATAAAGGATACATTATAACTCATAAAGGATACATTATAACTCATAAAGGATACATTATAACTCATAAAGGATAGGGGGGGATACATTATAACTCATAAAGGATACATTATAACTCATAAAGGATACATTATAACTCATAAAGGATACATTATAACTCATAAAGGATAGGGGGGATACATTATAACTCATAAAGGATACATTATAACTCATAAAGGATACATTATAACTCATAAAGGATAGGGGGGATACATTATAACTCATAAAGGATACATTATAACTCATAAAGGATACATTATAACTCATAAAGGATACATTATAACTCATAAAGGATAGGGGGGGATACATTATAACTCATAAAGGATACATTATAACTCATAAAGGATAGGGGGGATACATTATAACTCATAAAGGATACATTATAACTCATAAAGGATACATTATAACTCATATAGGATACATTATAACTCATATAGGATACATTATAACTCATAAAGGATACATTATAACTCATAAAGGATACATTATAACTCATAAAGGATACATTATAACTCATAAAGGATACATTATAACTCATAAAGGATACATTATAACTCATAAAGGATAGGGGGGGGATACATTATAACTCATAAAGGATAGGGGGGATACATTATAACTCATAAAGGATACATTATAACTCATAAAGGATACATTATAACTCATAAAGGATACATTATAACTCATAAGGATACATTATAACTCATAAAGGATAGGGGGGGATACATTATAACTCATAAAGGATACATTATAACTCATAAAGGATACATTATAACTCATAAAGGATACATTATAACTCATAAAGGATAGGGGGGGATACATTATAACTCATAAAGGATACATTATAACTCATAAAGGATACATTATAACTCATAAAGGATAGGGGGGATACATTATAACTCATAAAGGATAGGGGGGATACATTATAACTCATAAAGGATACATTATAACTCATAAAGGATACATTATAACTCATAAAGGATAGGGGGGATACATTATAACTCATAAAGGATACATTATAACTCATAAAGGATACATTATAACTCATAAAGGATACATTATAACTCATATAGGATACATTATAACTCATAAAGGATACATTATAACTCATAAAGGATACATTATAACTCATAAAGGATACATTATAACTCATAAAGGATACATTATAACTCATATAGGATACATTATAACTCATAAAGGATACATTATAACTCATAAAGGATAGGGGGGGATACATTATAACTCATAAAGGATACATTATAACTCATAAAGGATACATTATAACTCATATAGGATACATTATAACTCATAAAGGATACATTATAACTCATAAAGGATACATTATAACTCATAGGATACATTATAACTCATAAAGGATACATTATAACTCATAAAGGATACATTATAACTCATATAGGATAGGGGGGGATACATTATAACTCATAAAGGATATGAGTTTGGCCCTGTCTCGGGGGTTATAACTCATAAAGGATGGGACCATACATTATAACTCCTGATCCTGTCTCAGCCTCCAAAGGATACATTATAACTCAGTAAAGGATAGGGTCAGTTTGTTTAACTCAAAGGATACATTATAACCTGTCCTAAAGGATGTCCTATGGATAAATAACTCATAAAGGATAGGGGGATTCTCTAATTCTCTCCTTATAACTCTAAAGGATACTTATAACTCATAGGACCTGAGCCCTAGAACCATGCCCCAGGACTACCTGACATTATAACTCCTTGGATACATTATAACTCATAAAGGAGTCATTATAACTCTGGCCATGCTGCTGCTCCATTATAACTGGCCTGGGCCCTAACCATGTCCCAGGATACATTATAACTCATAATGAGGATACATTATAACTCATAAAGGATGTATAACCAGTCCACCTGGCCATGCTCCTGCTCCAGGATTCATTATAACTGTTCTGCCTTATAATTCAACCATGCTGGTCATTTATTTGAACATCTAAAGGATACACGTTCTGTTATAATCTCCACTCATAAAGGATACATTATAACCATAAAGGACTGACCCCACATATGCTCTGGATCTAAACTCATTCTCTCATTATAACTCATAAAGGAGGACCTTAGCCCTAGGACCGTGCCCCAGGACTACCTGACATGATGGCTCCTTGCTGTCCCCAGTACCTGATACATTATAACTCCAGTTTCAACTGTTCTGCCTTATAACTCATAAAGGATACATTATAACCATGGGTACATTTATAACATTTAACATCTTGGTCATTTTCTGTTATAATCTCTACCCGGCACAGCCAGATAGAGGACTGGCCACCCCACATTATAACTCATAAAGGATTCTTCCTAGGTTTTGGCCTTTCTAAAGGATTTTTAACCTAGCCACCGTTTTAACTGCATTGTTTGCTGTTTGGGGTTTTAGGCTGGGTTTAACTCATAAAGGACTTTGAGATATCAGCTGATGTCATAAAGGGCTATATAAATAAATTTGATTTGATTTGATTTGATAAAGGATACATTATAACTCATAAAGGATAGGGGGGATACATTATAACTCATAAAGGATACATTATAACTCATATAGGATACATTATAACTCATAAAGGATACATTATAACTCATAAAGGATACATTATAACTCATAAAGGATACATTATAACTCATAAAGGATACATTATAACTCATAAAGGATAGGGGGGATACATTATAACTCATATAGGATACATTATAACTCATAAAGGATACATTATAACTCATAAAGGATACATTATAACTCATATAGGATACATTATAACTCATAAAGGATACATTATAACTCATAAAGGATACATTATAACTCATATAGGATACATTATAACTCATAAAGGATACATTATAACTCATATAGGATAGGGGGGGATACATTATAACTCATAAAGGATACATTATAACTCATATAGGATACATTATAACTCATAAAGGATACATTATAACTCATAAAGGATACATTATAACTCATAAAGGATAGGGGGGGATACATTATAACTCATAAAGGATACATTATAACTCATAAAGGATACATTATAACTCATAAAGGATACATTATAACTCATAAAGGATACATTATAACTCATAAAGGATACATTATAACTCATAAAGGATACATTATAACTCATAAAGGATACATTATAACTCATAAAGGATACATTATAACTCATAAAGGATACATTATAACTCATAAAGGATACATTATAACTCATAAAGGATACATTATAACTCATAAAGGATATAACTCATAAAGGATACATTATATACATTATAACTCATAAAGGATACATTATAACTCATAAAGGATAGGGGGGGATACATTATAACTCATAAAGGATAGGGGGGGATACATTATAACTCATAAAGGATACATTATAACTCATATAGGATACATTATAACTCATAAAGGATAGGGGGGATACATTATAACTCATAAAGGATACATTATAACTCATATAAGGATACATTATAACTCATAAACTCATATAGGGGGATACATTATAACTCATAAAGGATACATTATAACTCATAAAGGATACATTATAACTCATAAAGGATACATTATAACTCATAAAGGATACATTATAACTCATAAAGGATACATTATAACTCATAAAGGATACATTATAACTCATAAAGGATACATTATAACTCATATAGGATACATTATAACTCATATAGGATAGGGGGGATACATTATAACTCATATAGGATAGGGGGGATACATTATAACTCATATAGGATAGGGGGGATACATTATAACTCATATAGGATAGGGGGGATACATTATAACTCATAGGATACATTATAACTCATAAAGGATACATTATAACTCATAAAGGATACATTATAACTCATAAAGGATAGGGGGGGATACATTATAACTCATAAAGGATACATTATAACTCATAAAGGATACATTATAACTCATAAAGGATACATTATAACTCATAAAGGATACATTATAACTCATATAGGATACATTATAACTCATAAAGGATACATTATAACTCATATAGGATACATTATAACTCATATAGGATACATTATAACTCATAAAGGATAGGGGGGATACATTATAACTCATAAAGGATACATTATAACTCATATAGGATACATTATAACTCATAAAGGATACATTATAATTATAACTCATAAAGGATAGGGGGGATACATTATAACTCATATAGGATACATTATAACTCATAAAGAATACATTATAACTCATAAAGGATAGTGTGGTGTTGTGAGAGAAGATGGGAGGAGAGAGAAGAGGTTCTACTAACCGTTTCCTGTAGGCCTCGTCCAGCAACTCGATAGAGGAGTTCGTCATGGGAGTTTTGGCCTGTCTGATCAGCCAGTGCTTGTCCTGGAGAAGGTCATTATGGGACAGAGAGAGCACTAATTAACTGGTAGGTGTCTGGTGTGTTGAGAGGTCATTATGGGACAGACAGAGCACTAATTAACTGGTAGGTGTCTGTGGTGTGTTGAGGTCATTATGGTACAGACAGAGCACTAAGTAACTGGTAGGTGTCTGGTGTGTTGAGAGGTCAGACGTGGCCACCAGACAGTGGGAAAGGAGAGGGGATACCTAGTCTGAAAGCACTGAAATGTGTCTTCAGCATTTAACCCAACCCCTGAGGTGCGGAGGACTGCCTAAATCCACGTCAACGACATCAGCTCCCGTAAAGCATTATTGTTAGGGGTAACTGCCTTGCTCAAGAGAAGAACGTCTCGGGGGTTCGAACCAGAAACCTTTCGGTTACTGGCCCTACGTTAGGCTACACGTCACCCCTAAAACGGTAGAGAGGACGAAGAGACGTTCCCCCCTAAAACGGTAGAGAGAGGACGAAGAGACGTTCCCCCCTAAAACGGTAGAGAGAGGACGAAGAGACGTTCCCCCCTAAAACGGTAGAGAGAGGACGAAGAGACGTTCCCCCCTAAAACGGTAGAAAGAGGACGAAGAGACGTTCCCCCCTAAAACGGTAGAGAGAGGACGAAGAGACGTTCCCCCCTAAAACGGTAGAGAGAGGACGAAGAGACGTTCCCCCCTAAAACGGTAGAGAGAGGACGAAGAGACGTTCCCCCCTAAAACGGTAGAGAGGACGAAGAGACGTTCCCCCCTAAAACGGTAGAGAGGACGAAGAGATGCAGGCATTGAAGACTTGCACGGTGTTGGGGTAGTATTGTTGCTGTGGCGGTATGGGTGGTGTGGTGGTATGGGTGGTATGGGTGCTGTGGCGGTATGGGTGGTATGGGTGCTGTGGCGGTATGGGTGGTGTGGTGGTATGGGTGGTATGGGTGCTGTGGCGGTATGGGTGGTGTGGTATGGTTGCTTTGGTGGTATGGGTGGTATGGGTGGTGTGGCGGTATGGGTGGTATGGGTGCTGTGGCGGTATGGCGGTATGGGTGCTGTGGCGGTATGGGTGGTATGGGTGCTGTGGCGGTATGGGTGGTGTGGAGGTATGGGTGGTATGGGTGCTGCGGCGGTATGGGTGGTATGGGTGCTGTGGCGGTATGGGTGCTGGGTGCTGTGGCGGTATGGGTGGTATGGGTGCTGTGGCGGTATGGGTGGTATGGGTGCTGTGGCGGTATGGGTGGTATGGGTGCTGTGGCGGTATGGGTGGTATGGGTGCTGTGGTGGTATGGGTGCTGTGGCGGTATGGGTGGTATGGGTGCTGTGGCGGTATAGCGGTATGGGTGGTATGGGTGCTGTGGTGGTATGGACAACACCCTGTCGTTCTCAACCAACATCAAGGCGGTGGCCCGTTCCTGTAGGTTCATGCTCTACAACATCCGCAGAGTACGACCCTGCCTCACACAGGAAGCGGCGCAGGTCCTAATCCAGGCACTTGTCATCTCCCGTCTGGATTACTGCAACTCGCTGTTGGCTGGGCTCCCTGCCTGTGCCATTAAACCCCTTCAACTCATCCAGAACGCCGCAGCCCGTCTGGTGTTCAACCTTCCCAAGTTCTCTCACGTCACCCCGCTCCTCCGTTCTCTCCACTGGCTTCCAGTTGAAGCTCGCATCCGCTACAAGACCATGGTGCTTGCCTACGGAGCTGTGAGGGGAACGGCACCTCAGTACCTCCAGGCTCTGATCAGGCCCTACACCCAAACAAGGGCACTGCGTTCATCTACCTCTGGCCTGCTCGCCTCCCTACCACTGAGGAAGTACAGCTCCCGCTCAGCCCAGTCAAAACTGTTCGCTGCTCTGGCCCCCCAATGGTGGTATGGGTGGTATGGGTGCTGTGGTGGTATGGCGGTATGGGTGGTATGGGTGCTGTGGTGGTATGGCGGTATGGGTGCTGCGGTGGTATGGGTGGTGTGGTGTATGGGTGCTGCGGTGTGGTGTGGTATGGTGTCGTGTGGTATGGTTGGTGTGGTATGGTTGGTGTGGTATGGTTGGTGTGGTATGGTATGGTATGGTTGGTGTGGTGTGGTGTGGTTGGTGTGGTATGGTATGGTATGGTGTGGTTGGTGTGGTGTGGTGTGGTGTGGTTGGTGTGGTGTGGTATGGTTGGTATGGTTGGTGTATGGTATGGTTGTTGTGGTGTGGTGTGGTATGGTTGGTGTATGGTATGGTTGTTGTGGTGTGGTATGGTTGTTGTGGTGTGGTGTGGTATGGTGTGGTGTGGTATGGTTGGTGTGGTATGGTTGGTGTGGTGTGGTATGGTTGTTGTGGTGTGGTGTGGTATGGTTGTTGTGGTGTGGTGTGGTATGGTTGTTGTGGTGTGGTGTGGTATGGTTGTTGTGGTGTGGTGTGGTGTGGTGTGGTTGTTGTGGTGTGGTTGTTGTGGTGTGGTGTGGTGTGGTGTGGTTGTTGTGGTGTGGTGTGGTGTGGTGTGGTTGTTGTGGTGTGGTGTGGTGTGGTGTGGTGTGGTGTGGTTGTTGTGGTGTGGTGTGGTGTGGTGTGGTGTGGTTGTTGTGGTGTGGTGTGGTGTGGTGTGGTGTGGTGTGGTGTGGTGTGGTTGTTGTGGTGTGGTGTGGTTGTTGTGGTGTGGTGTGGTTGTTGTGGTGTGGTGTGGTTGTTGTGGTGTGGTGTGGTTGTTGTGGTGTGGTGTGGTTGTTGTGGTGTGGTGTGGTTGTTGTGGTGTGGTGTGGTTGTTGTGGTGTGGTGTGGTTGTTGTGGTGTGGTGTGGTTGTTGTGGTGTGGTGTGGTTGTTGTGGTGTGGTGTGGTTGTTGTGGTGTGGTGTGGTGTGGTTGTGGTGTGGTGTGGTGTGGTGTTGTGGTGTGGTGTGGTGTTGTGGTGTGGTTGTTGTGGTGTGGTTGTTGTGGTGTGGTTGTTGTGGTGTGGTTGTTGTGGTGTGGTTGTTGTGGTTGTTGTGGTGTGGTTGTTGTGGATGGTGTGGTCGGTGTGGTTGGTGTATGGTGTGGTATGGTTGTTGTGGTGTGGTGTAGTTGGTGTGGTGTGGTTTGGTTGGTGTGGTGTGGTTGGTGTGGTGTGGTATGGTTGGTGTATGGTGTGGTGTGGTTGTTGTGGTGTGGTATGGTGTGGTTGGTGTATGGTGTGGTATGGTTGTTATGGTGTGGTGTGGTTGGTGTGGTGTGGTTGGTGTGGTGTGGTTGGTGTGGTGTGGTTGGTGTGGTTGGTGTGGTGTGGTGTGGTTGTTGTGGTGTGGTTGTTGTGGTTGTTTCCATGTTTGGAGCCTACCTTCCCATGGACGTTGAAGTTGGGGTCTCGAGGGGCCTTGAGGTCCTTGAAGCGGTCCTGGTACTGCGGGGCGGGGGTCCAGGGGCGTGGGGGGCGGGGGTCGAAACCATCATGAAAAACGGACGGTAGTTAGACTTATACTGGAGGAAGTCTAGAGACATGTTGGTCTGGAGAGGACAGAGAGAGGTAGTTAGACTGGAGGAAGTCTAGAGAGGACAGAGACAGAGGTGGTTAGACTGGAGGAAGTCTAGAGAGGACAGAGACAGATGTAGTTAGACTGGTGTTGATCCCAGACTGATGCTGTAGTGATCACACCAGGAGTTAGTGGACAGAGATAGAGGTGGTTAGACAGGGTATTCTCTGTGTCCTTCAGTAGGACTACTAGCAGATCTTCTTACCAGTACGTCTGTCAGGTAGTCTTCACTGTAGTTCCCTCCATGCTTCTTAGGCTTCCCATTCACAGACAGTGTGTAGTTGTAGTACCGAGAGTTCCTCTCCTGAATAGAACACAGACAGTGTAGTATCTAGAGTTCCTCTCCTGAATAGAACACAGACAGTGTAGTACCGAGAGTTCCTCTCCTGAATACAACACAGATAGTGTAGGTCCTAGAGTTCCTCTCCTGAATAGAACACAGACAGTGTAGTACCTAGAGTTCCTCTCCTGAATACAACAGACAGTGTAGGTCCTAGAGTTCCTCTCCTGAATAGAACACAGACGGTGTAGTACTGAGAGTTCCTCTCCTGAATAGAACACAGACAGTGTAGGTCCTAGAGTTCCTCTCCTGAATAGAACACAGACAGTGTAGGTCCTAGAGTTCCTCTCCTGAATAGAACACAGACAGTGTATCTATGTCACTACAGTATTTAAACATTAAATGAATAAGTGAAGGAGATAAAGTTGACTGTCGTGTTTCTAGATTCAGTAGACCACAGAGGAGATAAAGTTGACTGTCGTATTTCTAGATTCAGTAGACCACAGAGGAGATAAAGTTGACTGTCGTGTTTCTAGATTCAGTAGACCACAGAGGAGATAAAGTTGACTGTCGTGTTTCTAGATTCAGTAGACCACAGAGGAGATGAAGTTGACTGTAGTGTTTCTAGATTCAGTAGACACAGAGGAGATGAAGTTGACTGTCGTGTTTCTAGATTCAGTAGACCACAGAGGAGATGAAGTTGACTGTCGTGTTTCTAGATTCAGTAGACCACAGAGGAGATAAAGTTGACTGTCGTGTTTCTGCCAGAACATTCTCAACTTCCCCCAGATCCTGACCTTTAGTGACCTCTAACCTCAGTTACCCTTGCAGATATAGTAAACAAGGTATGTGTCTACAATCTTTGATTGATGTGATTTTCCTTCCCAGAGGAAGAACCAGGCCAGAGCGAGCAGCAGACGCAGCACCGTTGATTAATGATTGAGTCAGGAATAAGTCTCTAGGGCAAAGTGGACCATTAGATTAGACTCACTAGACTGCTGAGGTGACGTGTTGTTCTCACCAGAGTCTAGACTGATGTTGACGTTAGTAATATGGTGTATAAATGTAGTCTCACCAGTCCGACCCAGTAGTCCCATCCCAGAGGAACGTGCTCCACTCCTCCTGCATCTGGGTTCCCATACTGAAACAGAGTCAGAGAGACAGAAGTGAGTCAGTTTCCATACTGAAACAGAGACAGAACTAGAGTCAGTTCCCATACTGAAACAGAGTCAGAGAGACAGAACGAGAGACAGTTTCCATACTGAAACAGAGAGACAGTTTCCATACTGAAACAGAGAGCCAGTTTCCATACTAAACCACACGTATAGCCAGCCAGTTTCCATACTAAACCACAGGTATAGCCAGCCAGTTTCCATACTTAAACCACACGTATAGCCAGCCAGTTTCCATACTAAACCACACGTATAGCCAGCCAGTTTCCATACTAAACCACACGTATAGCCAGCCAGTTTCCATACCAAACCACACGTATAGCCAGCCAGTTTCCATACCAAACCACACGTAAGCCAGCCAGTTTCCATACTAAACCACACGTATAGCCAGCCAGTTTCCATACTAAACCACACGTATAGCCAGCCAGTTTCCATACTAAACCACACGTATAGCCAGCCAGTTTCCATACTAAACCACAGAGGTATAGCCAGCCAGTTTCCATACTAAACCACACGTATAGCCAGCCAGTTTCCATACTAAACCACACGTATAGCCAGCCAGTTTCCATACTAAACCACACGTATAGCCAGCCAGTTTCCATACTAAACCACACGTATAGCCAGCCAGTTTCCATACTAAACCACACGTATAGCCAGCCAGTTTCCATACTAAACCACACGTATAGCCAGCCAGTTTCCATACTAAACCACACGTATAGCCAGCCAGTTTCCATACTAAACCACACGTATAGCCAGCCAGTTTCCATACTAAACCACATGTATAGCCAGCCAGTTTCCATACTAAACCACACGTATAGCCAGCCAGTTTCCATACTAAACCACACGTATAGCCAGCCAGTTTCCATACTAAACCACTGGAATAGCCAGTTTCCATACTAAGCCACATGTATAGCCAGCCAGTTTCCATACTAAACCACTGGAATAGCCAGTTTCCATACTAAATCACATGTATAGCCAGCCAGTTTCCATACTAAATCACATGTATAGCCAGTTTCCACACTAAACCACATGTATAGCCAGCCAGTTTCCATACTAAACCACATGTATAGCCAGCCAGTTTCCATACTAAACCACATGTATAGCCAGTTTCCATACTAAACCACATGTATAGCCAGTTTCCATACTAAACCACATGTATAGCCAGTTTCCATACTAAACCACATGTATAGCCAGTTTCCATACTAAACCACATGTATAGCCAGTTTCCATACTAAACCACATGTATAGCCAGTTTCCATACTAAACCACATGTATAGCCAGTTTCCATACTAAACCACATGTATAGCCAGTTTCCATACTAAACCACACGTATAGCCAGCCAGTTTCCATACTAAACCACACGTATAGCCAGCCAGTTTCCATACTAAACCACATGTATAGCCAGCCAGTTTCCATACTAAACCACACGTATAGCCAGCCAGTTTCCATACTAAACCACATGTATAGCCAGTTTCCATACTAAACCACACGTATAGCCAGCCAGTTTCCATACTAAACCACACGTATAGCCAGCCAGTTTCCATACTAAACCACATGTATAGCCAGTTTCCATACTAAACCACATGTATAGCCAGCCAGTTTCCATACTAAACCACATGTATAGCCAGCCAGTTTCCATACTAAACCACATGTATAGCCAGCCAGTTTCCATACTAAACCACACGTATAGCCAGCCAGTTTCCATACTAAACCACACGTATAGCCAGCCAGTTTCCATACTAAACCACACGTATAGCCAGCCAGTTTCCATACTAAACCACACGTATAGCCAGCCAGTTTCCATACTAAACCACATGTATAGCCAGTTTCCATACTAAACCACATGTATAGCCAGCCAGTTTCCATACTAAACCACATGTATAGCCAGCCAGTTTCCATACTAAACCACATGTATAGCCAGCCAGTTTCCATACTAAACCACATGTATAGCCAGTTTCCATACTAAACCACATGTATAGCCAGCCAGTTTCCATACTAAACCACATGTATAGCCAGCCAGTTTCCATACTAAACCACATGTATAGCCAGCCAGTTTCCATACTAAACCACATGTATAGCCAGCCAGTTTCCATACTAAACCACATGTATAGCCAGCCAGTTTCCATACTAAACCACATGTATAGCCAGCCAGTTTCCATACTAAACCACACGTATAGCCAGCCAGTTTCCATACTAAACCACACGTATAGCCAGTCAGTTTCCATACTAAACCACACGTATAGCCAGTCAGTTTCCATACTAAACCACACGTATAGCCAGTCAGTTTCCATACTAAACCACATGTATAGCCAGCCAGTTTCCATACTAAACCACACGTATAGCCAGCCAGTTTCCATACTAAACCACATGTATAGCCAGCCAGTTTCCATACTAAACCACACGTATAGCCAGCCAGTTTCCATACTAAACCACATGTATAGCCAGCCAGTTTCCATACTAAACCACACGTATAGCCAGCCAGTTTCCATACTAAACCACATGTATAGCCAGTTTCCATACTAAACCACACGTATAGCCAGCCAGTTTCCATACTAAACCACACGTATAGCCAGCCAGTTTCCATACTAAACCACATGTATAGCCAGTTTCCATACTAAACCACATGTATAGCCAGCCAGTTTCCATACTAAACCACATGTATAGCCAGCCAGTTTCCATACTAAACCACATGTATAGCCAGCCAGTTTCCATACTAAACCACACGTATAGCCAGCCAGTTTCCATACTAAACCACACGTATAGCCAGCCAGTTTCCATACTAAACCACACGTATAGCCAGCCAGTTTCCATACTAAACCACACGTATAGCCAGCCAGTTTCCATACTAAACCACATGTATAGCCAGCCAGTTTCCATACTAAACCACATGTATAGCCAGCCAGTTTCCATACTAAACCACATGTATAGCCAGCCAGTTTCCATACTAAACCACATGTATAGCCAGCCAGTTTCCATACTAAACCACATGTATAGCCAGCCAGTTTCCATACTAAACCACATGTATAGCCAGCCAGTTTCCATACTAAACCACATGTATAGCCAGCCAGTTTCCATACTAAACCACATGTATAGCCAGCCAGTTTCCATACTAAACCACATGTATAGCCAGCCAGTTTCCATACTAAACCACACGTATAGCCAGCCAGTTTCCATACTAAACCACATGTATAGCCAGCCAGTTTCCATACTAAACCACACGTATAGCCAGTTTCCATACTAAACCACATGTATAGCCAGCCAGTTTCCATACTAAACCACATGTATAGCCAGCCAGTTTCCATACTAAACCACATGTATAGCCAGCCAGTTTCCATACTAAACCACATGTATAGCCAGCCAGTTTCCATACTAAACCACATGTATAGCCAGCCAGTTTCCATACTAAACCACATGTATAGCCAGCCAGTTTCCATACTAAACCACATGTATAGCCAGCCAGTTTCCATACTAAACCACATGTATAGCCAGCCAGTTTCCATACTAAACCACATGTATAGCCAGCCAGTTTCCATACTAAACCACACGTATAGCCAGCCAGTTTCCATACTAAACCACATGTATAGCCAGCCAGTTTCCATACTAAACCACATGTATAGCCAGCCAGTTTCCATACTAAACCACATGTATAGCCAGCCAGTTTCCATACTAAACCACATGTATAGCCAGCCAGTTTCCATACTAAACCACATGTATAGCCAGCCAGTTTCCATACTAAACCACATGTATAGCCAGCCAGTTTCCATACTAAACCACATGTATAGCCAGCCAGTTTCCATACTAAACCACATGTATAGCCAGTTTCCATACTAAACCACATGTATAGCCAGCCAGTTTCCATACTAAACCACATGTATAGCCAGTTTCCATACTAAACCACATGTATAGCCAGTTTCAATACTAAACCACATGTATAGCCAGTTTCCATACTAAACCACACGTATAGCCAGCCAGTTTCCATACTAAACCACATGTATAGCCAGTTTCAATACTAAACCACATGTATAGGGTTAGGGTTGACTCCATGGTAAGGGTTAGTTCACATTGTGTGTGACCCAGTGGTTAGGGTTAGGAACAGACAGAGTTAGGGTTAGGGTTGACTCAGTGGTAAGGGTTAGGGTTAGGGTTGACTCAGTGGTGTAACCTACATACATGACATGATGCTGTCTAGCGTAACCTACATACATGACAGGACATGATGCTGTCTAGTGTAACCTACATGCATGACATGATGCTGTCTAGTATAACCTACATACATGACAGGACATGATGCTGTCTAGTGTAACCTACATACATGACAGGGCATGATGCTGTCTAGTGTAACCTACATACATGATGCTGTCTAGTGTAACCTACATACAGGACATGATGCTCTCTAGTGTAACCTACATACAGGACATGATGCTCTCTAGTGTAACCTACATACATGACAGGGCATGATGCTGTCTAGTGTAACCTACATATATGACAGGACATGATGCTGTCTAGTGTAACCTACATACATGACATGATGCTGTCCAGTGTTACCTACATACATGACATGATGCTGTCTAGTGTAACCTACATACATGACATGACATGATGCTGTCTAGTGTAACCTACATACATGATGACATGATGCTGTCTAGTGTAACCTACATACATGATGCATGTGCTGTCTAGTGTAACCTACATACATGATGCTGTCTAGTGTAACCTACATACATGATGCTGTCTAGTGTAACCTACATACATGATGCTGTCTAGTGTAACCTACATACATGATGCTGTCTAGTGTAACCTACATACATGATGCTGTCTAGTGTAACCTACATACATGATGCTGTCTAGTGTAACCTACATACATGATGCTGTCTAGTGTAACCTACATACAGGACATGACGCTCTCTAGTGTAACCTACATACATGACATGATGCTGTCTAGTGTAACCTACATACATGACATGATGCTGTCTAGTGTAACCTACATACATGACAGGACATGATGCTCTCTAGTGTAACCTACATACATGACAGGGCATGATGCTCTCTAGTGTAACCTACATACATGACAGGACATGATGCTGTCTAGTGTAACCTACATACATGACAGGACATGATGCTGTCTAGTATAACCTACATACATGACAGGACATGATGCTGTCTAGTGTAACCTACATACATGATGCATGATTATGCTGTTATGCTAGTGTAACCTACATACAGGACATGATTATGCTGTCTAGTGTAACCTACATACAGGACAGGACATGATGCTGTTTAGTGTAACCTACATACATGACAGGACATGATGCTGTCTAGTGTAACCTACATACATGACATGATGCTCTCTAGTGTAACCTACATACATGACATGCTGTCTAGTGTAACCTACATACATGACAGGACATGATGCTGTCTAGTGTAACCTACATATATGACAGGACATGATGCTGTCTAGTGTAACCTACATACATGACAGGACATGATGCTGTCTAGTGTAACCTACATACATGACAGGACATGATGCTGTCTAGTGTAACCTACATACATGACATGATGCTGTCTAGTGTAACCTACATACATGACATGACATGATGCTGTCTAGTGTAACCTACATACATGACATGACATGATGCTGTCTAGTGTAACCTACATACATGATGCTGTCTAGTGTAACCTACATACATGATGCTGTCTAGTGTAACCTACATACATGATGCTGTCTAGTGTAACCTACATACATGATGCTGTCTAGTGTAACCTACATACATGATGCTGTCTAGTGTAACCTACATACATGATGCTGTCTAGTGTAACCTACATACATGATGCTGTCTAGTGTAACCTACATACAGATGCTGTCTAGTGTAACCTACATACATGACATGATGCTGTCTAGTGTAACCTACATACATGACATGATGCTGTCTAGTGTAACCTACATACATGACATGATGCTGTCTAGTGTAACCTACATACATGACAGGACATGATGCTCTCTAGTGTAACCTACATACATGACAGGGCATGATGCTCTCTAGTGTAACCTACATACATGACAGGACATGATGCTGTCTAGTGTAACCTACATACATGACAGGACATGATGCTGTCTAGTATAACCTACATACATGACAGGACATGATGCTGTCTAGTGTAACCTACATACATGACATGATTATGCTGTCTAGTGTAACCTACATACAGGACATGATTATGCTGTCTAGTGTAACCTACATACAGGACAGGACATGATGCTGTTTAGTGTAACCTACATACATGACAGGACATGATGCTGTCTAGTGTAACCTACATACATGACATGATGCTCTCTAGTGTAACCTACATACATGACAGGACATGATGCTGTCTAGTGTAACCTACATACATGACAGGACATGATGCTGTCTAGTGTAACCTACATACATGACAGGACATGATGCTGTCTAGTGTAACCTACATACATGACATGATGCTGTCTAGTATAACCTACATACATGACATGATGCTGTCTAGTGTAACCTACATACATGACATGATGCTCTCTAGTGTAACCTACATACATGACATGACATGATGATGCTGTCTAGTGTAACCTACATACATGACAGGACATGATGCTGCTGTCTAGTGTAACCTACATACATGACAGGACATGATGATGCTGTCTAGTGTAACCTACATACATGACAGGACATGATGCTGTCTAGTGTAACCTACATACATGACATGATGCTGTCTAGTGTAACCTACATACATGACATGATGCTGTCTAGTGTAACCTACATACATGACATGATGCTGTCTAGTGTAACCTACATGACATGATGCTGTCTAGTGTAACCTACATACATGACATGATGCTGTCTAGTGTAACCTACATACATGACATGATGCTGTCTAGTGTAACCTACATACATGACATGATGCTGTCTAGTGTAACCTACATACATGACATGATGCTGTCTAGTGTAACCTACATACATGACAGGACATGATGCTCTCTAGTGTAACCTACATACATGACAGGGCATGATGCTCTCTAGTGTAACCTACATACATGACAGGACATGATGCTGTCTAGTGTAACCTACATACATGACAGGACATGATGCTGTCTAGTATAACCTACATACATGACAGGACATGATGCTGTCTAGTGTAACCTACATACATGACATGATTATGCTGTCTAGTGTAACCTACATACAGGACATGATTATGCTGTCTAGTGTAACCTACATACAGGACAGGACATGATGCTGTTTAGTGTAACCTACATACATGACAGGACATGATGCTGTCTAGTGTAACCTACATACATGACATGATGCTCTCTAGTGTAACCTACATACATGACATGCTGTCTAGTGTAACCTACATACATGACAGGACATGATGCTGTCTAGTGTAACCTACATACATGACAGGACATGATGCTGTCTAGTGTAACCTACATACATGACAGGACATGATGCTGTCTAGTGTAACCTACATACATGACATGATGCTGTCCAGTGTAACCTACATACATGACATGATGCTGTCTAGTGTAACCTACATACATGACATGACATGATGCTGTCTAGTGTAACCTACATACATGACATGACATGATGCTGTCTAGTGTAACCTACATACATGACATGACATGATGCTGTCTAGTGTAACCTACATACATGACAGTGTAACCTACATGATGCTGTCTAGTGTAACCTACATACATGATGTTGTCTAGTGTAACCTACATACATGATGCTGTCTAGTGTAACCTACATACATGATGCTGTCTAGTGTAACCTACATGATGCTGTCTAGTGTAACCTACATACAGGAACATGACATGATGCTGTCTAGTGTAACCTACATGTAACCTACATGACATGATGCTGTCTAGTGTAACCTACATACATGACATGATGCTGTCTAGTGTAACCTACATACATGACAGGACATGATGCTGTCTAGTGTAACCTACATACATGACAGGACATGATGCTCTCTAGTGTAACCTACATACATGACAGGACATGATGCTGTCTAGTGTAACCTACATACATGACAGGACATGATGCTGTCTAGTATAACCTACATACATGACAGGACATGATGCTGTCTAGTGTAACCTACATACATGACATGATTATGCTGTCTAGTGTAACCTACATACAGGACATGATTATGCTGTCTAGTGTAACCTACATACAGGACAGGACATGATGCTGTTTAGTGTAACCTACATACATGACAGGACATGATGCTGTCTAGTGTAACCTACATACATGACATGATGCTCTCTAGTGTAACCTACATACATGACAGGACATGATGCTCTCTAGTGTAACCTACATACATGACAGGACATGATGATGCTGTCTAGTGTAACCTACATACATGACAGGACATGATGATGCTGTCTAGTGTAACCTACATACATGACATGATGCTGTCTAGTATAACCTACATACATGACATGATGCTGTCTAGTGTAACCTACATACAGGACATGATGCTCTCTAGTGTAACCTACATACATGACAGGACATGATGATGCTGTCTAGTGTAACCTACATACATGACAGGACATGATGATGCTGTCTAGTGTAACCTACATACATGACAGGACATGATGATGCTGTCTAGTGTAACCTACATACATGACAGGACATGATGCTGTCTAGTGTAACCTACATACATGACAGGACATGATGCTGTCTAGTGTAACCTACATACATGACATGATGCTGTCTAGTGTAACCTACATACATGACATGATGCTGTCTAGTGTAACCTACATACATGACATGATGCTGTCTAGTGTAACCTACATACATGACATGATGCTGTCTAGTGTAACCTACATACATGACATGATGCTGTCTAGTGTAACCTACATACATGACATGATGCTGTCTAGTGTAACCTACATACATGACATGATGCTGTCTAGTGTAACCTACATACATGACAGGACATGATGCTGTCTAGTGTAACCTACATACATGACAGGACATGATGCTGTCTAGTGTAACCTACATACATGACAGGACATGATGCTGTCTAGTGTAACCTACATACATGACAGGACATGATGCTCTCTAGTGTAACCTACATACATGACATGATGCTGTCTAGTGTAACCTACATACATGACATGATGCTGTCTAGTATAAACTACATACATGACAGGACATGATGCTGTCTAGTGTAACCTACATACATGACATGATGCTGTCTAGTGTAACCTACATACATGACAGGGCATGATGCTCTCTAGTGTAACCTACATACATGACAGGACATGATGCTGTCTAGTGTAACCTACATACATGACATGATGCTGTCTAGTGTAACCTACATACATGACAGGGCATGATGCTGTCTAGTGTAACCTACATACATGACAGGACATGATGCTGTCTAGTGTAACCTACATACATGACATGATGCTGTCTAGTATAACCTACATACATGACAGGACACGTGAAGATGCTGTGTGTGGTATGGTTGTGGCATACTGTCATATTGCTTAAGACTTGTCCAAAGTAAATGTTGTTTTTGAATTGAACAACCTGGTTGAGGTGCTTCCCAGTGTAGAAGGTCTGGGTTAGGGGTAGAGTTGGGTTAGGGGTAGAGTTGGGTTAGGGGTAGAGTTGGGTTAGGGGTAGAGTTGGGTTAGTGGGTAGAGTTGGGTTAGGGGTAGAGTTGGGTTAGGGGTAGAGTTGGGTTAGTGGTAGAGTTGGGTTAGTGGTAGAGTTGGGTTAGTGGTAGAGTTGGGTTAGTGGTAGAGTTGGGTTAGTGGTAGAGTTGGGTTAGTGGTAGAGTTGGGTTAGTGGTAGAGTTGGGTTAGTGGTAGAGTTGGGTTAGTGGTAGAGTTGGGTTAGTGGTAGAGTTGGGTTAGTGGTAGAGTTGGGTTAGTGGTAGAGTTGGGTTAGTGGTAGAGTTGGGTTAGTGGTAGAGTTGGGTTAGTGGTAGAGTTGGGTTAGTGGTAGAGTTGGGTTAGTGGTAGAGTTGGGTTAGTGGTAGAGTTGGGTTAGTGGTAGAGTTGGGTTAGTGGTAGAGTTGGGTGGTAGAGTTAGGGGTAGAGTTGGGTTAGTGGTAGAGTTGGGTTAGTGGTAGAGTTGGGTTAGTGGTAGAGTTGGGTTAGTGGTAGAGTTGGGTTAGTGGTAGAGTTGGGTTAGTGGTAGAGTTGGGTTAGTGGTAGAGTTGGGTTAGTGGTAGAGTTGGGTTAGTGGTAGAGTTGGGTTAGTGGTAGAGTTGGGTTAGTGGTAGAGTTGGGTTAGTGGTAGAGTTGGGTTAGTGGTAGAGTTGGGTTAGTGGTAGAGTTGGGTTAGTGGTAGAGTTGGGTTAGTGGTAGAGTTGGGTTAGTGGTAGAGTTGGGTTAGTGGTAGAGTTGGGTTAGTGGTAGAGTTGGGTTAGTGGTAGAGTTGGGTTAGTGGTAGAGTTGGGTTAGTGGTAGAGTTGGGTTAGTGGTAGAGTTGGGTTAGTGGTAGAGTTGGGTTAGTGGTAGAGTTGGGTTAGTGGTAGAGTTGGGTTAGTGGTAGAGTTGGGTTAGTGGTAGAGTTGGGTTAGTGGTAGAGTTGGGTTAGTGGTAGAGTTGGTGAGGTATATTTACCTGGTTGAGGTACTTCCCAGCGAAGAAGGTCTGGTAACCAGCGTAGGCCTGCAGTAGAGCAGGGAAGGTCTTGGGCTCCTGGGTCTTCTGCCAGGCCGTGCTGCTGCAGTTCCCCACCAGAGTGTTGTTGATCACATGGTGGTTATGAGGATACTTTCCTGTTAGGATGCTGGCTCTGCTGGGACAGCACAGCGGGCTGGCTACAAACTGGGGTAACCACAACAACATACTCCCATCAGCATGTCTCCTGGTGCAGTGCAACTACACTCATTCATCTCCCATCCTGCCCCTGAAACCCTCATCATGCATTCATCTCCCATCCTAAAACCCTCATCATGCATTCATCTCCCATCCTGAAACCCTCATCATGCATTAATCTCCCATCCTGCCCCTGAAACCCTCATCATGCATTCATCTCCCACCCTGAAACCCTCATGCATTCATCTCCCACCCTGAAACCCTCATGCATTCATCTCCCATCCTGAAACCCTCATCATGCATTCATCTCCCATCCTGAAACCCTCATCATGCATTCATCTCCCACCCTGAAACCCTCATCATGCATTCATCTCCCATCCTGCCCCTGAAACCCTCATCATGCATTCATCTCCCATCCTGAAACCCTCATCATGCATTCATCTCCCATCCTGCCCCTGAAACCCTCATCATGCATTCATCTCCCATCCTGAAACCCTCATCATGCATTCATCTCCCATCCTGAAACCCTCATCATGCATTCATCTCCCATCCTGCCCCTGAAACCCTCATCATGCATTCATCTCCCATCCTGCCCCTGAAACCCTCATCATGCATTCATCTCCCACCCTGAAACCCTCATCATGCATTCATCTCCCATCCTGAAACCCTCATGCATTCATCTCCCACCCTGAAACCCTCATGCATTCATCTCCCACCCTGAAACCCTCATGCATTCATCTCCCACCCTGAAACCCTCATGCATTCATCTCCCACCCTGAAACCCTCATGCATTCATCTCCCATCCTGAAACCCTCATCATGCATTCATCTCCCACCCTGAAACCCTCATCATGCATTCATCTCCCATCCTGAAACCCTCATCATGCATTCATCTCCCATCCTGAAACCCTCATCATGCATTCATCTCCCATCCTGAAACCCTCATCATGCATTCATCTCCCATCCTGAAACCCTCATCATGCATTAATCTCCCATCCTGCCCCTGAAACCCTCATCATGCATTCCTCCCATCCTGAACCAGGATACTCACAGCGTTGGAGACCAACCCCTAACAGGATACTTACAGCGTTGGAGACCAACCCCTAACCCCTAACCCTGAGGATACTCACAGCGTTGGAGACCAACCCCTAACCCCTAACAGGATACTCACAGCGTTGGAGACCAACCCTAACCCCTAACCAGGATACTCACAGCGTTGGAGACCAACCCCTAACAGGATACTCACAGCGTTGGAGACCAACCCCTAACCCCTAACAGGATACTCACAGCGTTGGAGACCAACCCTAACCCCTAACCAGGATACTCACAGCGTTGGAGACCAACCCCTAACCCCTAACCCTGAACAGGATACTCACAGCGTTGGAGACCAGCCCCTAACAGGATACTCACAGCGTTGGAGACCAACCCCTAACAGGATACTCACAGCGTTGGAGACCAACCCCTAACAGGATACTCACAGCGTTGGAGACCAACCCCTAACCCTGAACAGGATACTCACAGCGTTGTAGACCAACCCCTAACCCTGAACAGGATACTCACAGCGTTGGAGACTAACACCTAACAGGATACTCACAGCGTTGGAGACCAACCCCTAACCCCTAACCCTGACCAGGATACTCACAGCGTTGTAGACCAACCCCTAACCCTGAACAGGATACTTACAGCGTTGGAGACCAACCCTAACCCCTAACCAGGATACTCACAGCGTTGGAGACCAACCCCTAACCCCTAACCCTGAACAGGATACTCACAGCGTTGGAGACCAACCCCTAACAGGATACTCACAGCGTTGGAGACCAACCCCTAACAGGATACTCACAGCGTTGGAGACCAACCCCTAACAGGATACTCACAGCATTGGAGACCAACCCCTAACCCCTAACAGGATACTCACAGCGTTGGAGACCAACCCCTAACAGGATACTCACAGCGTTGGAGACCAACCCCTAACCCTGAACAGGATACTCACAGCATTGGAGACCAACCCCTAACCCCTAACAGGATACTCACAGCGTTGGAGACCAACCCCTAACAGGATACTCACAGCGTTGGAGACCAACCCCTAACCCCTAACAGGATACTCACAGCATTGGAGACCAACACTAACCCCTAACAGGATACTCACAGCGTTGGAGACCAACACTAACCCCTAACAGGATACTCACAGCGTTGGAGACCAACCCCTAACAGGATACTCACAGCATTGGAGACCAACCCCTAACCCCTAACAGGATACTCACAGCGTTGGAGACCAACACCTAACCGGATACTCACAGCGTTGGAGACCAACCCCTAACAGGATACTCACAGCGTTGGAGACCAACCCTAACCCTGAACAGGATACTCACAGCGTTGGAGACCAACCCCTAACCCTGAACAGGATACTCACAGCATTGGAGACCAACCCCTAACCCCTAACAGGATACTCACAGCGTTGGAGACCAACCCCTAACAGGATACTCACAGCGTTGGAGACCAACCCCTAACCCCTAACAGGATACTCACAGCATTGGAGACCAACACTAACCCCTAACAGGATACTCACAGCGTTGGAGACCAACACTAACCCCTAACAGGATACTCACAGCGTTGGAGACCAACCCCTAACAGGATACTCACAGCGTTGGAGACCAACCCCTAACCCCTAACAGGATACTCACAGCATTGGAGACCAACTAACCCCTAACAGGATACTCACAGCGTTGGAGACCAACACTAACCCCTAACAGGATACTCACAGCGTTGGAGACCAACCCCCCTAACAGGATACTCACAGCATTGGAGACCAACCCCTAACCCCTAACAGGATACTCACAGCGTTGGAGACCAACCCCTAACAGGATACTCACAGCGTTGGAGACCAACCCCTAACAGGATACTCACAGCGTTGGAGACCAACCCCTAACCCCTAACAGGATACTCACAGCGTTGGAGACCAACACTAACCCCTAACAGGATACTCACAGCGTTGGAGACCAACCCCTAACAGGATACTCACAGCATTGGAGACCAACCCCTAACCCCTAACAGGATACTCACAGCGTTGGAGACCAACCCTAACCCCTAACAGGATACTCACAGCGTTGGAGACCAACCCCTAACCCTAACAGGATACTCACAGCGTTGGAGACCAACCCCTAACCCTGAACAGGATACTCACAGCATTGGAGACCAACCCCTAACCCCTAACAGGATACTCACAGCGTTGGAGACCAACCCCTAACAGGATACTCACAGTGTTGGAGACCAACCCCTAACCCCTAACAGGATACTCACAGCGTTGGAGACCAACCCCTAACCCCTAACAGGATACTCACAGCGTTGGAGACCAACCCCTAACCCCTAACAGGATACTCACAGCGTTGGAGACCAACCCCTAACCCCTAACAGGATACTCACAGCGTTGGAGACCAACCCCTACAGGATACTCACAGCATTGGAGACCAACCCCCCCTAACAGGATACTCACAGCATTGGAGAACCAACCCCTAACAGGATACTCACAGCGTTGGAGACCAACCCCTAACCCCTAACAGGATACTCACAGCGTTGGAGACCAACCCCTAACCCCTAACAGGATACTCACAGCGTTGGAGACCAACCCCTAACAGGATACTCACAGCATTGGAGACCAACCCCTAACCCCTAACAGGATAGTCACAGCGTTGGAGACCAACCCCTAACCCCTAACAGGATACTCACAGCGTTGGAGACCAACCCCTAACCCCTAACAGGATACTCACAGCGTTGGAGACCAACCCCTAACCCCTAACAGGATACTCACAGCGTTGGAGACCAACCCCTAACCCCTAACAGGATACTCACAGCGTTGGAGACCAACCCCTAACCCCTAACCCCTAACAGGATACTTACAGCGGTGGAGACCAACCCCTAACCCCTAACAGGATACTCACAGCGTTGGAGACCAACCCCTAACCCCTAACAGGATACTCACAGCGTTGGAGACCAACCCCTAACCCCTAACAGGATACTCACAGCGTTGGAGACCAACCCCTAACCCCTAACCCCTAACCCTGACCAGGATACTCACAGCGTTGGTAAAGGTGATCCCTGCTTCACCAATCAGTTTCTTGGTCTTGCTCAGTGGGGTCTGAAGAAACACAATGCGGGTTTTAGAATGGATGTCCCATCTGTCATCAACCTCAGCTCACAGACACACCTGTTCTGGTACCTTATTTCACACTGATCTGTCATCAACCTCAGCTCACAGACACACCTGTTCTGGTACCTTATTTCACACTGATCTGTCATCAACCTCAGCTCACAGACACACCTGTTCTGGTACCTTATTTCACACTGATCTGTCATCAACCTCAGCTCACAGACACACCTGTTCTGGTACCTTATTTCACACTGATCTGTCATCAACCTCAGCTCACAGACACACCTGTTCTGGTACCTTATTTCACACTGATCTGTCATCAACCTCAGCTCACAGACACACCTGTTCTGGTACCTTATTTCACACTGATCTGTCATCAACCTCAGCTCACAGACACACCTGTTCTGGTAACTTATTTCACACTGATCTGTCATCAACATCTGGCGGTTCTAAACTTTACAATAATAACATCTGAAAAATGTACCTGGATTACAGCATCATAAGATTCTCCTGGCCAGACTTCTAGTTTACCTACTGAGCATACTGAACTAGTTCAGACTGGCTGCCAATTACCTGGACTGTGAGAGCAGGGTTCTGCTAAATAATAAGGTGAGAATAGAACCTACTGAAAACATGTCTGCCTTGGGATTTAGGCTAGTTTAGAGAGGAGGAACTGATCACGGGTTTATGAAGGGCCCAGTCCATCAGCTTTAGCTATTGCTGTAGTCGTATGTAATCAAGACTCTCAGAAGTAGGATTGCTGATCAGGGATCAGGTCCATGTAATATTATCCATTATGGAAGAACATCTAAACTGATCAGGGATCAGGTTCCCCCCTGTCCATGTAATATTATCCATTATGGAAGAACATAAACTGATCAGGGATCAGGTCCCCCCCCCGTCCATGTAATATTATCCATTATGGAAGAACACAAACTGATCAGGGATCAGGTTCCCCCCCGTCCATGTAATATTATCCATTATGGAAGAACATCTAAACTGATCAGGGATCAGGTTCCCCCCCCGTCCATGTAATATTATCCATTATGGAAGAACACATAAAACTGATCAGGGATCAGGTTCCCCCGTCCATGTAATATTATCCATTATGGAAGAACACATAAACTGATCAGGGATCAGGTCCCCCCCGTCCATGTAATATTATCCATTATGGAAGAACACATAAACTGATCAGGGATCAGGTCCCCCCCGTCCATGTAATATTATCCATTATGGAAGAACACATAAACTGATCAGGGATCAGGTTCCCCCCTGTCCATGTAATATTATCCATTATGGAAGAACACATAAACTGATCAGGGATCAGGTTCCCCCCCGTCCATGTAATATTATCCATTATGGAAGAACATCTAAACTGATCAGATCAGGGATCCATTATGGAAGAACATCTAAACTGATCCCCCCATGTCCATGACACATAATAGTTCTGTATGGTGAGATCGGGACATGATTAGGCAGGCATAGATAACCTAGCAGGTCATGATCAACTTTTGCAAAACAACAACATACCCTCAACATAGCTAATATTATCCATTTATTTATTTATCTAACTCCATAACCCTTAACTAAAAGGTCAACCCTGGTCCCAGCCCCAGTTCCAACCTAACGTTATTCTTCAAACACACCACCAATATATTCAAACATTTAAACTGATTTACCATGTCCCCCAATATATTAAACTACTGTTTTAACACTGATTTATCATGTTCCCCCAATATATTAAACTATGTTTAAACTGATTTCCATTAATATATTAAACTACTAAACTGATTTACCATGCCCCCCCGTCCATGTAATATATTAAAGAACTATGTTTTAAACTGATTTCCCCATCCATGCCCCCAATATATTAAACTACTGTTTTAAGATTTACCATGCCCCATATATTAAACTACTGTTGGATTACCATGCCCCCAATATATTAGGGATTTACATGTTCCCCCCCCATATATTAAACTACTGTTTTAAACTGATTTACCATGCCATTAATATAAAACTACTGTTTTAAACTGATTTACCATGCCCCCCACGTATATTAAACTACTGTTTTAAACTGATTTACCATGCCCCCAATATATTAAACTACTGTTTAAACTGATTTACCTAGAATATATTAAACTACTGTTTTAAACTGATTTGACCATGCCCCCAATATATTAAACTACTGTTTTAAACTGATTTAGATCGGGGACAATATATTAAACTACTGTTTTGAACTGATTTACCATGCCCCAATATATTAACTTTTTAAAATTTACCATGCCCAACAATATACCCTCAACATATTGGGCTATAAACTGATTTACCATGCCCCCAATATATTAAACTACTTTTCTAACTGATTTACCATGCCCCCTAATATATTAAACTAAAACTGATTTACCATGCCCCCAATATATTAAACTACTGTTTTAAACTGTTTACAACCCCAATATATTAAACTACTGTTTTCAAACACACCACCAATATATTAAACTACTGTTTTAAACTGATTTACCATGCCCCCAATATATTAAACTACTGTTTTAAACTGATTTACCATGCCCCCAATATATTAAACTACTGTTTTAAACTGATTTACCATGCCCCCAATATATTAAACTACTGTTTTAAACTGATTTACCATGCCCCCAATATATTAAACTACTGTTTTAAACTGATTTACCATGCCCCCAATATATTAAACTACTGTTTTAAACTGATTTACCATGCCCCCAATATATTAAACTACTGTTTTAAACTGATTTACCATGCCCCCAATATATTAAACTACTGTTTTAAACTGATTTACCATGCCCCCAATATATTAAACTACTGTTTTAAACTGATTTACCATGCCCCCAATATATTAAACTACTGTTTTAAACTGATTTACCATGCCCCCAATATATTAAACTACTGTTTTAAACTGATTTACCATGCCCCCAATATATTAAACTACTGTTTTAAACTGATTTACCATGCCCCCAATATATTAAACTACTGTTTTAAACTGATTTACCATGCCCCCAATATATTAAACTACTGTTTTAAACTGATTTACCATGCCCCCAATATATTAAACTACTGTTTTAAACTGATTTACCATGCCCCCAATATATTAAACTACTGTTTTAAACTGATTTACCATGCCCCCAATATATTAAACTACTGTTTTAAACTGATTTACCATGCCCCCAATATATTAAACTACTGTTTTAAACTGATTTACCATGCCCCCAATATATTAAACTACTGTTTTAAACTGATTTACCATGCCCCCAATATATTAAACTACTGTTTTAAACTGATTTACCATGCCCCCAATATATTAAACTACTGTTTTAAACTGATTTACCATGCCCCCAATATATTAAACTACTGTTTTAAACTGATTTACCATGCCCCCAATATATTAAACTAATGTTTTAAACGGATTTACCATGCCCCCAATAACGACGTCCAGGTCATCGGTGAGGATCAAAACAACGTTGGGTCTGTGATAGCACTCGGCAACGACACAGCAGCGGTTATTCAACAGCAAGGTGACGCAGATTAAGAGACGATTCAATAACGTTGGCAGATTTAACCGAATCGAGGTCATTTTTCACCGTGAAATTAAAGACGGCGTCTTCTCGCTGCGACTCCTAAATTGATAAAAGCGTGAAACGTAGTTAGGAAAATGCTCCTGTGACCGGGGGGGTTAGAATGACTCCGTTGTAAAGTACGCACGAATAAGTAAGCGCTTTCGGGTCACGGATTTGTATAGACCTTCAGAATAAGAGTCAAATCGAGCTTTATTTATACAGCACATTTCAGACAGAATGCAACGCAGTGGAGTACCATAGTATGAGTCATATTACCCATAAAACCTAGTGGTCAAACAAGGAAATAGTTCCAGTCATTTTTCCATCATTCATTTTTCCCATAAGAGATTTTAGAAACATGTAAAATAATGTCTGTTTTGATAACAGTGTAAATCTCTAGGACAAATGGCATATATTATTATTATATATTGACAAGGTGACTTGCGGATGTCGCAGGGTTAAATGCAAAACTCTTTTCGGTTGAGTTCATTCAGTTGTTCAACTGACTAGGTATCCTCTTCCCCTTTCCCTTCTAATTAACTAGATCATCATATTGATGGTTAGAAAAGCCTTTTACACATTTAAATCAACATTTCCAACAGCATGCTGGGGTTTCAAACAGCAATTAACTTTGTAAACTATTACAGCCCAGGCTTCAATCATATCTGTCTAAATCAGGGTTGAATATTTTCCCGGTATTTTACAAATGGTCCATCCTGAGAATAAATCACTTTTCTCGCTGGTTAACCCGGCCAAAACCGAACACTCAGACATCATTACAGATATATAGCCAGGGACACACTCCATCACTCAGACATCATTACAGATAGCCAGGGACACGCTCCAACACTCAGACATCATTACAGATAGCCAGGGACACGCTCCAACACTCAGACATCATTACAGATAGCCAGGGACACGCTCCATCACTCAGACATCATTACAGATAGATAGCCAGGGACACACTCCATCACTCAGACATCATTACAGATAGCCAGGGGCATGCTCCAACACTCAGACATCATTACAGATAGATAGCCAGGGACACACTCCAACACTCAGACATCATTACAGATAGCCAGGGGCATGCTCCAAAACTCAGACATCATTACAGATAGCCAGGGGCATGCTAGGATAGCCAGGGGCAGTAGGGACCAGGGATGTTCTCTGTTTAGTGAGTCCTCCAGATCAGAGGCAGTAGGGATGACCAGGGATGTTCTCTGTTTAGTGAGTCCACCAGATCAGAGGCAGTAGGGACGACCAGGGATGTTCTCTGTTTAGTGAGTCCTCCAGATCAGAGGCAGTAGGGGCGACCAGGGATGTTCTCTGTTTAGTGAGTCCTCCAGATCAGAGGCAGTAGGGATGACCAGGGATGTTCTCTGTTTAGTGAGTCCTCCAGATCAGAGACAGTAGGGATGACCAGGGATGTTCTCTGTTTAGTGAGTCCTCCAGATCAGAGGCAGTAGGGATGACCTGGGATATTCTGTTTCTGTGAGTCCTCCAGATCAGAGGCAGTAGGGACGACCGGGGATATTCTGTTTCGTGAGTCCTCCAGATCAGAGGCAGTAGGGACGACCAGGGATGTTCTCTGTTTAGTGAGTCCTCCAGATCAGAGGCAGTAGGGACGACCAGGGATGTTCTCTGTTTAGTGAGTCCTCCAGATCAGAGGCAGTAGGGATGACCAGGGATGTTCTCTGTTTAGTGAGTCCTCCAGATCAGAGGCAGTAGGGATGACCAGGGATGTTCTCTGTTTAGTGAGTCCTCCAGATCAGAGGCAGTAGGGACGACCAGGGATGTTCTCTGTTTAGTGAGTCCGCCAGATCAGAGGCAGTAGGGAGGACCAGGTATGTTCTCTGTTTAGTGAGTCCTCCAGATCAGAGGCAGTAGGGACGACCAGGGATGTTCTCTTGATAAGTGTAAAGTAAATAGTATAGTAAAGCACAGTACTTAAGTAGTACTTTAAACCACTGGTTGGTCTGATGGGTAGTAGTACTTGATGGGAGTACTAACACCACTGGTTGGTCTGACCACTGGTTGGTCTGATGGGAGTAGTACTTTACACCACTGGTTGGTCTGATGGGAGTAGTACTTTACACCACTGGTTGGTCTGATGGGAGTAGTACTTTACACCACTGGTTGGTCTGATGGGAGTAGTACTTTAAACCACTGGTTGGTCTGATGGGAGTAGTACTTTACACCACTGGTTGGTCTGATGGGAGTAGTACTTTACACCACTGGTTGGTCTGATGGGAGTAGTACTTTACACCACTGGTTGGTCTGATGGGAGTAGTACTTTACACCACTGGTTGGTCTGATGGGAGTAGTACTTTACACCACTGGTTGGTCTGATGGGAGTAGTACTTTACACCACTGGTTGGTCTGATGGGAGTAGTACTTTACACCACTGGTTGGTCTGATGGGAGTAGTACTTTACACCACTGGTTGGTCTGATGGGAGTCCATGATGTCATTGGGCTCCTCTGTTACTTGACGAACAACAGAGGAGCAACAGAGAACTAAAGGCCCCCCCTCCCCTCAATCCCCCCCTCCCCCCCCCTCCTCCCTCCCCCTCCCTCCCGACACTTGTGCTTGACTGGACTTACCTGGACCACCTTATGAGATGTGCCTTTTAAGTAAACCAGGTGTTAAATTAGGTAGAAACGGAGACTGAAGTGCCAATGCTATTGTTAATACTGTCAATGCTCTTGTCAATATGGTAAATGCTATAATATTATTTATTAAGGCTGTTATCTATTTTCCTTTTTTATATTGGTTAACAAAATCTCTGGTAACATTTCCTCATAAAATGTACCACATTTCGACCATTTGTATTATTTTTTACAATCGTCAGTTCGAGACTTTTATTTTGAAGGATAATGGTTCATTTGCTGCTCGGTGGTCATGTGCTGCCTGACAACGGATCAGCTGATCTACCATGTGCACCCGCACGACTTGGGGTATGACGTCAAAATGAGGAAAACGTTCATTTGAACATGTCAATATATAAAATAAATAAATAAAAACATGTCAATATATAAAATAAATAAATAAAAACATGTCAATATATAAAATAAATAAATAAAAACATGTCAATATAATAAATAAATAAATAAATAAAAACATGTCAATATATAAAATAAATAAATAAAAACATGTCAATATATTAAATAAATAAATAAAAACATGTCAATATATTAAATAAATAAATAAAAACATGTCAATATATAAAATAAATAAATAAATAACATGTCAATATATAAAATAAATAAATAATAACATGTCAATATATAAAATAAATAAATAAATAACATGTCAATATATAAAATAAATAAATAAATAACATGTCAATATATAAAATAAATAAATAATAACATGTCAATATATAAAATAAATAAATAAATAACATGTCAATATAATAAATAAATAAATAAATAAAAACATGTCAATATAATAAATAAATAAATAAATAACATGTCAATATAATAAATAAATAAATAAATAACATGTCAATATAATAAATAAATAAATAAATAAAAACATGTCAATATAATAAATAAATAAATAAATAAATAAAAACATGTCAATATAATAAATAAATAAATAAATAACATGTCAATATAATAAATGAATAAATAAATAACATGTCAATATAATAAATAAATAAATAAAAACATGTCAATATAATAAATAAATAAATAAAAACATGTCAATATAATAAATAAATAAATAAAAACATGTCAATATAATAAATAAATAAATAAATAAAAACATGTCAATATAATAAATAAATAAATAAAAACATGTCAATATAATAAATAAATAAATAAAAACATGTCAATATAATAAATAAATAAATAAAAACATGTCAATATAATAAATAAATAAATAAAAACATGTCAATATAATAAATAAATAATTAAAAACATGTCAATATAGTTGGCAGGTTTCATTATCATGTTCCTTCGTTTTTCTCTACACAGATATTATATATGGAATAATCGGGACATACTGTATAAAAATACTTCTTTGTTTTTAGAATATTGGTTCTGAAATAATATCCTATTGGTGCCAACTGGTAAATGCAGAGGCTCTTTTACTCAGTTATAAAGAATTAGCACTTTACAAGGTCCCTATAACACCTAAAGATGTTGTCATTGTTTTAGACGCCATTCCCTCAGGGGTTGCTTTAATATTCAGGAACGTGACCCTCAGAGCCTACCTTCTATTGACCCTGTTGACTCATCAGTAGGAAAGACCTGACCCTCAGAGCCTACCTTCTGTTGACCCTGTTGACTCATCAGTAGGAAAGACCTGACCCTCAGAGCCTACCTTCTATTGACCCTGTTGACTCATCAGTAGGAAAGACCTGACCCTCAGAGCCTACCTTCCATTGACCCTGTTGACTCATCAGTAGGAAAGACCTGACCCTCAGAGCCTACCTTCTATTGACCCTGTTGACTCATCAGTAGGAAAGACCTGACCCTCAGAGCCTACCTTCTATTGACCCTGTTGACTCATCAGTAGGAAAGACCTGACCCTCAGAGCCTACCTTCTGTTGACCCTGTTGACTCATCAGTAGGAAAGACCTGACCCTCAGAGCCTACCTTCTATTGACCTTCTGTTGACCTTCTGTTGACCCTGTTGACTCATCAGTAGGAAAGACCTGACCCTCAGAGCCTACCTTCTATTGACCCTGTTGACTCACCAGTAGGAAAGACCTGACCCTCAGAGCCTACCTTCTATTGACCCTTTGAATCAGTAGGAAAGACCTGACCCTCAGAGCCTACCTTCATGTTGACCTTCTATTGACTCAACAGTAGGAAAGACCTGACCCTCAGAGCCTACCTTCTATTGACCCTGTTGACTCATCAGTAGGAAAGACCTGACCCTCAGAGCCTACCTTCTATTGACCCTGTTGACTCATCAGTAGGAAAGACCTGACCCTCAGAGCCTACCTTCTATTGACCCTGTTGACTCATCAGTAGGAAAGACCTGACCCTCAGAGCCTACCTTCTATTGACCCTGTTGACTCATCAGTAGGAAATATTTGTTTTTATTTCGGTCCATTCAACAACAATAGAACTATAGGAACCTTGTTTCAACAGGATGTTGATTCTATACCTCATGTCATGTTGGTCCATTCAACAACAATAGAACTATAGGAACCTTGTTTCAACAGGATGTTGATTCTATACCTCATGTCATGTTGGTCCATTCAACAACAATAGAACTATAGGAACCTTGTTTCAACAGGATGTTGTATCTATACCTCATGTTGGTCCATTCAACAACAATAGAACTATAGGAACCTTGTTTCAACAGGATGTTGATTCTATACCTCATGTCATGTTGGTCCATTCAACAACAATAGAACTATAGGAACCTTGTTTCAACAGGATGTTGATTCTATACCTCATGTCATGTTGGTCCATTCAACAACAATAGAACTATAGGAACCTTGTTTCAACAGGATGTTGATTCTATACCTCATGTTGGTCCATTCAACAACAATAGAACTATAGGAACCTTGTTTCAACAGGATGTTGATTCTATACCTCATGTTGGTCCATTCAACAACAATAGAACTATAGGAACCTTGTTTCAACAGGATGTTGATTCTATACCTCATGTTGGTCCATTCAACAACAATAGAACTATAGGAACCTTGTTTCAACAGGATGTTGATTCTATACCTCATGTCATGTTGGTCCATTCAACAACAATAGAACTATAGGAGCCTTGTTTCAACAGGATGTTGATTCTATACCTCATGTCATGTTGGTCCATTCAACAACAATAGAACTATAGGAACCTTGTTTCAACAGGATGTTGATTCTATACCTCATGTTGGTCCATTCAACAACAATAGAACTATAGGAACCTTGTTTCAACAGGATGTTGATTCTATACCTCATGTTGGTCCATTCAACAACAATAGAACTATAGGAACCTTGTTTCAACAGGATGTTGATTCTATACCTCATGTTGGTCCATTCAACAACAATAGAACTATAGGAACCTTGTTTCAACAGGATGTTGATTCTATACCTCATGTCATGTTGGTCCATTCAACAACAATAGAACTATAGGAACCTTGTTTCAACAGGATGTTGATTCTATACCTCATGTTGGTCCATTCAACAACAATAGAACTATAGGAACCTTGTTTCAACAGGATGTTGTATCTATACCTCATGTTGGTCCATTCAACAACAATAGAACTATAGGAACCTTGTTTCAACAGGATGTTGATTCTATACCTCATGTTGGTCCATTCAACAACAATAGAACTATAGGAACCTTGTTTCAACAGGATGTTGATTCTATACCTCATGTTGGTCCATTCAACAACAATAGAACTATAGGAACCTTGTTTCAACAGGATGTTGATTCTATACCTCATGTCATGTTGGTCCATTCAACAACAATAGAACTATAGGAACCTTGTTTCAACAGGATGTTGATTCTATACCTCATGTCATGTTGGTCCATTCAACAACAATAGAACTATAGGAACCTTGTTTCAACAGGATGTTGATTCTATACCTCATGTCATGTTGGTCCATTCAACAACAATAGAACTATAGGAGCCTTGTTTCAACAGGATGTTGATTCTATACCTCATGTTGGTCCATTCAACAACAATAGAACTATAGGAACCTTGTTTCAACAGGATGTTGATTCTATACCTCATGTTGGTCCATTCAACAACAATAGAACTATAGGAACCTTGTTTCAACAGGATGTTGATTCTATACCTCATGTTGGTCCATTCAACAACAATAGAACTATAGGAACCTTGTTTCAACAGGATGTTGATTCTATACCTCATGTTGGTCCATTCAACAACAATAGAACTATAGGAGCCTTGTTTCAACAGGATGTTGATTCTATACCTCATGTCATGTTGGTCCATTCAACAACAATAGAACTATAGGAACCTTGTTTCAACAGGATGTTGATTCTATACCTCATGTCATGTTGGTCCATTCAACAACAATAGAACTATAGGAACCTTGTTTCAACAGGATGTTGATTCTATACCTCATGTCATGTTGGTCCATTCAACAACAATAGAACTATAGGAACCTTGTTTCAACAGGATGTTGATTCTATACCTCATGTTGGTCCATTCAACAACAATAGAACTATAGGAACCTTGTTTCAACAGGATGTTGATTCTATACCTCATGTTGGTCCATTCAACAACAATAGAACTATAGGAGCCTTGTTTCAACAGGATGTTGATTCTATACCTCATGTTGGTCCATTCAACAACAATAGAACTATAGGAACCTTGTTTCAACAGGATGTTGATTCTATACCTCATGTTGGTCCATTCAACAACAATAGAACTATAGGAACCTTGTTTCAACAGGATGTTGATTCTATACCTCATGTTGGTCCATTCAACAACAATAGAACTATAGGAACCTTGTTTCAACAGGATGTTGATTCTATACCTCATGTCATGTTGGTCCATTCAACAACAATAGAACTATAGGAACCTTGTTTCAACAGGATGTTGATTCTATACCTCATGTTGGTCCATTCAACAACAATAGAACTATAGGAACCTTGTTTCAACAGGATGTTGATTCTATACCTCATGTTGGTCCATTCAACAACAATAGAACTATAGGAACCTTGTTTCAACAGGATGTTGATTCTATACCTCATGTCATGTTGGTCCATTCAACAACAATAGAACTATAGGAACCTTGTTTCAACAGGATGTTGATTCTATACCTCATGTTGGTCCATTCAACAACAATAGAACTATAGGAACCTTGTTTCAACAGGATGTTGATTCTATACCTCATGTTGGTCCATTCAACAACAATAGAACTATAGGAACCTTGTTTCAACAGGATGTTGATTCTATACCTCATGTCATGTTGGTCCATTCAACAACAATAGAACTATAGGAACCTTGTTTCAACAGGATGTTGATTCTATACCTCATGTTGGTCCATTCAACAACAATAGAACTATAGGAACCTTGTTTCAACAGGATGTTGATTCTATACCTCATGTTGGTCCATTCAACAACAATAGAACTATAGGAACCTTGTTTCAACAGGATGTTGATTCTATACCTCATGTTGGTCCATTCAACAACAATAGAACTATAGGAACCTTGTTTCAACAGGATGTTGATTCTATACCTCATGTTGGTCCATTCAACAACAATAGAACTATAGGAACCTTGTTTCAACAGGATGTTGATTCTATACCTCATGTTGGTCCATTCAACAACAATAGAACTATAGGAACCTTGTTTCAACAGGATGTTGATTCTATACCTCATGTTGGTCCATTCAACAACAATAGAGCTATAGGAACCTTGTTTCAACAGGATGTTGTATCTATACCTCATGTCATGTTTGTCCATTCAACAACAATAGAACTATAGGAGCCTTGTTTCAACAGGATGTTGTATCTATACCTCATGTCATGTTGGTCCATTCAACAACAATAGAACTATAGGAACCTTGTTTCAACAGGATGTTGATTCTATACCTCATGTTGGTCCATTCAACAACAATAGAACTATAGGAACCTTGTTTCAACAGGATGTTGATTCTATACCTCATGTCATGTTGGTCCATTCAACAACAATAGAACTATAGGAACCTTGTTTCAACAGGATGTTGATTCTATACCTCATGTTGGTCCATTCAACAACAATAGAGCTATAGGAACCTTGTTTCAACAGGATGTTGATTCTATACCTCATGTTGGTCCATTCAACAACAATAGAGCTATAGGAACCTTGTTTCAACAGGATGTTGATTCTATACCTCATGTTTGTCCATTCAACAACAATAGAACTATAGGAACCTTGTTTCAACAGGATGTTGATTCTATACCTCATGTTGGTCCATTCAACAACAATAGAACTATAGGAACCTTGTTTCAACAGGATGTTGATTCTATACCTCATGTTGGTCCATTCAACAACAATAGAACTATAGGAACCTTGTTTCAACAGGATGTTGATTCTATACCTCATGTCATGTTGGTCCATTCAACAACAATAGAACTATAGGAACCTTGTTTCAACAGGATGTTGATTCTATACCTCATGTTGGTCCATTCAACAACAATAGAACTATAGGAACCTTGTTTCAACAGGATGTTGATTCTATACCTCATGTTGGTCCATTCAACAACAATAGAACTATAGGAACCTTGTTTCAACAGGATGTTGATTCTATACCTCATGTCATGTTGGTCCATTCAACAACAATAGAACTATAGGAACCTTGTTTCAACAGGATGTTGATTCTATACCTCATGTTGGTCCATTCAACAACAATAGAACTATAGGAACCTTGTTTCAACAGGATGTTGATTCTATACCTCATGTTGGTCCATTCAACAACAATAGAACTATAGGAACCTTGTTTCAACAGGATGTTGATTCTATACCTCATGTCATGTTGGTCCATTCAACAACAATAGAACTATAGGAACCTTGTTTCAACAGGATGTTGATTCTATACCTCATGTCATGTTGGTCCATTCAACAACAATAGAACTATAGGAACCTTGTTTCAACAGGATGTTGATTCTATACCTCATGTTGGTCCATTCAACAACAATAGAACTATAGGAACCTTGTTTCAACAGGATGTTGATTCTATACCTCATGTCATGTTGGTCCATTCAACAACAATAGAACTATAGGAACCTTGTTTCAACAGGATGTTGATTCTATACCTCATGTCATGTTGGTCCATTCAACAACAATAGAACTATAGGAACCTTGTTTCAACAGGATGTTGATTCTATACCTCATGTTGGTCCATTCAACAACAATAGAACTATAGGAACCTTGTTTCAACAGGATGTTGATTCTATACCTCATGTCATGTTGGTCCATTCAACAACAATAGAACTATAGGAGCCTTGTTTCAACAGGATGTTGATTCTATACCTCATGTCATGTTGGTCCATTCAACAACAATAGAACTATAGGAGCCTTGTTTCAACAGGATGTTGATTCTATACCTCATGTTGGTCCATTCAACAACAATAGAACTATAGGAACCTTGTTTCAACAGGATGTTGATTCTATACCTCATGTTGGTCCATTCAACAACAATAGAACTATAGGAACCTTGTTTCAACAGGATGTTGATTCTATACCTCATGTCATGTTGGTCCATTCAACAACAATAGAACTATAGGAACCTTGTTTCAACAGGATGTTGATTCTATACCTCATGTTGGTCCATTCAACAACAATAGAACTATAGGAACCTTGTTTCAACAGGATGTTGATTCTATACCTCATGTTGGTCCATTCAACAACAATAGAACTATAGGAACCTTGTTTCAACAGGATGTTGATTCTATACCTCATGTTGGTCCATTCAACAACAATAGAACTATAGGAACCTTGTTTCAACAGGATGTTGATTCTATACCTCATGTCATGTTGGTCCATTCAACAACAATAGAACTGTAGGAACCTTGTTTCAACAGGATGTTGATTATACAGTCCCTTGCGAAAGTATTCGGCCCCCTTGAACTTTGCGACCTTTTGCCACATTTTAGGCTTTAAACATAAAGATATAAAACTGTATTGTTTTTGTGAAGAATCAACAACAAGTGGGACACAATCATGAAGTGGAACGACATTTATTGGATATTTCAAACTTTTTTAACAAATGTAAAACTGAAAAATTGGGCGTGCAATACAGTGTTGCATTGTGTTCATGTAAGGGTTCTGTGGCAAGACATCAGTAGATTTATAATTGAACACATTTATGAAGATTTTACACTATTATGGAGAGATGTAGTGCTTGGACTCTTTACCTATGATAGAAATCATTTGAAACAATTTTATGTAATTCATTTAATCAATTATTTTGGCAAAATTTCATACCTTACCTTACAAAAATAAATTGAACTATAGTCTAAGACGATGGAATACTCTGTTAGATGATAAATGTGTTTATTTCCCTTAAGGGCCTTGTGTAATGTGATATTGTACCCACTAGCCCCGCCCCAAGCCCCGCCCCCATCCCCGCCCCCAGCCCCTAGCCTATGTCCTTTCTATATTCTTTATATATACTCTTGTGCTCCCCCATGTACTTTTTGCATTTAAAAAACATGTTAATGCAAAAATAAATGTTTCATTGGAACTTGTTGATAGGTCTATTTTATAACCTACATTGAGGTATTTCTATAAAATGTTCTTTATTTGGACTGTATAGTTTAATATTTTTGTGTCACAATCCACGTTTCCATCTACCTTTTTTATGCGAGTAAAGTCACACCATATTAAAAAATAACATAATGACAGCTGTGATGAAAACAGGAAGTTTCGGTTCAATTGTATACATGTTGACAGATAATTTATTCGTTCAACATGGTGGAATCGTTTTGTGATGGTAACATATATTATGTGAGAAATGGCGGTGGAAACGACTTTATGTTTAACATATTGATATAATAACCGTCATACTGTATCAAAGTAAACTTGGAGCGACGCGATGACATGTTGTCTCCCACTACGACTCGGGAAACGGTGCGGTTTATCAGGCTACAGGTGAAATGAATTATATGATCAACTTCACAGGGTGGTGAAAGTCATGGTGATGAGCTTGATGGTCTTTTCCGACACATATACTGGGTCTCATTCTGGTGACATGATGATCAATGCTTCACTGCCGATTGACAAATACAAATATTCTCGCTATTATCCATAACAATCTCATCATGTAGACTAGCCTACTCGCACTGGTGGAGGGAAAACGTTTCATAATCCAGAATGTTGAATATTCACATGAAAATCCATCTCCAATTGGATGAAAACATGGCTATAGTAACGGAAATATACCGTTTAAACAGATGTCTATATCACAGGGCTACAAACGAGGGAGAAAACCGCTTGATATTGTCTTACTGCCATATTAATGACTTCATTGTAACATGAGGACTAGGCTTTAAGAATCCTCTAAATCCTCATCAATAGACGGTTATTATCTGCGCCGTAATTCTACATTGTCACCGTCCACCGCTCTGCTGAGATGACCGGTCAGTTCGGCTCCTCTCTGAGTGGTCAGGGGGTGTTGATGTGGAGGAGCGCCGCAGCACTGGGGAACTGTGGCGGTTGCGACTGAATAAAGTTGATAAGTGCTTTGCGAAACCCTTGGGACGTCCCTAACCTTAACCCCCTCTACCTAACAATTTAACCATCAAATTCAATGGGAGGCACGTCCCAAAGATATCGGATAGCATGGACAGAAGAAGTTTCCAGTGGGCTGGACTATTCACCCCGGAGGGGCGGCAGATTGCGAACTTTCAGGAAGGAAACTAGTAGCTCCCGGTCACAGCCCTGCCTCCTGACTAGTGGAATGGAATGCACCCGGAACTCACTTCCTCTTGAAGACGAGTGTTGAATTAAGAAAGTAGTTGCACCTGTTCCCATGAAACGTTCATGTTTGAAGCGATGGCAACTTGACAAGCACAAGAATAACAGTAGCGAACTGGACAGCGTGTTGTAATGTCGTCCCAGGCGGAGAACGTGGCGGAACTTTTAGAAATAGACATATGTGACGGTGACATCTGCTCGGAGGGGAGAGCGGAGTGTTCATCAACTCAGGTACAGGTGCGTCATTCTTAGACGGCTTCTCGGCGTTTCAGCAGTGGACCGGACCTAGTTCTCGTTCCTCTTCAGGCCACAACAACACAGACTCTGTCTCAAAGAGACCGAGAGAAACATCATCCCCGAGTCTGTATCCCCAGAACGGCCTGGGGTCTGGAGCCGGTGATCGTGTGACCCTTGGCGAGCTCCAGGGTCAGGATCTCCGAGCCCCCCGCTCCTCCATAGTGGACTGTCTGTTGGTGGAGATCTATGACACCTACAGCAGCGCTCGGCTCAGTGTTGACAGCCCGGATAGCAGTACCGAGGCGTCCAGCTCTGAGCTGTTCTGCCGCAGTAATACTGGATCCAGCTTTCTCCAGGAACTACAGGAGAAACACACCAGGAGACACCAGGTCAACTACCTGTCTCAGAAAGGTGAGTGAGTTCTATTTGATTTTTATACCTTTTATTTTATTTAACTAGGCAAGTCAGTTAAGAACAAATTATTATTTACAATGACTGCCTCCTGGGGAACGGTGGGTTAACTGGTTTAGGAACGGTGGGTTAACTGGTTTAGCAACGGTGTGTTAACTGGTTTAGGAACGGTGGGTTAACTGGTTTAGGAACGGTGGGTTAACTGGTTTAGGAACGGTGGGTTAACTGGTTTAGGAACGGTGGGTTAACTGGTTTAGGAACTGGTTTAGGGTTAACTGGTTTAGGAACGGTGGGTTAACTGGTTTAGGAACGGTGGGTTAACTGGTTTAGGAACGGTGGGTTAACTGGTTTAGGAACGGTGGGTTAACTGGTTTAGGAACGGTGGGTTAACTGGTTTAGGAACAGTGGGGGGAGTCCAGCTCTAGGGTACAGTGGTGGGGAGTCCAGCTCTAGGGTACAGTGGTGGGGAGTCCAGCTCTAGGGTACAGTGGTCCAGCTCTAGGGAGTCCAGCTCTAGGGTACAGTGGTGGGGAGTCCAGCTCTAGGGTACAGTGGTGGGGAGTCCAGCTCTAGGGTACAGTGGTGGGGAGTCCAGCTCTAGGGTACAGTGGTGGGGAGTCCAGCTCTAGGGGGTGGGGAGTCAGCTCTAGGGTGGGGGGGGAGTCCAGCTCTAGGGTACAGTGGTGGGGAGTCCAGCTCTAGGGTACAGTGGTGGGGAGTCCAGCTCTAGGGTACAGTGGTGGGGAGTCCAGCTCTAGGGTACAGTGGTGGGGAGTCCAGCTCTAGGGTACAGTGGTGGGGAGTCCAGCTCTAGGGTACAGTGGTGGGGAGTCCAGCTCTAGGGTACAGTGGTGGGGAGTCCAGCTCTAGGGTACAGTGGTGGGGAGTCCAGCTCTAGGGTACAGTGGTGGGGAGTCCAGCTCTAGGGTACAGTGGTGGGGAGTCCAGCTCTAGGGTACAGTGGTGGGAGTCCAGCTCTAGGGTACAGTGGTGGGAGTCCAGCTCTAGGGTACAGTGGTGGGGAGTCCAGCTCTAGGGTACAGTGGTGGGGAGTCCAGCTCTAGGGTACAGTGGTGGGGAGTCCAGCTCTAGGGTACAGTGGTGGGAGTCCAGCTCTAGGGTACAGTCCAGCTCTAGGGTACAGTGGTGGGAGTCAGCTCTAGGGTACAGTGGTGGGGAGTCCAGCTCTAGGGTACAGTGGTGGGGAGTCCAGCTCTAGAGTCCAGCTCTAGGGTACAGTGGTGGGGAGTCCAGCTCTAGGGTACAGTGGTGGGGAGTCTAGGGTACAGTGGTGGGGAGTCAGCTCTAGGGTACAGTGGTGGGGAGTCCAGCTCTAGGGTACAGTGGTGGGGAGTCCAGCTCTAGGGTACAGTGGTGGGGAGTCCAGCTCTAGGGTACAGTGGTGGGGAGTCCAGCTCTAGGGTACAGTGGTGGGGAGTCCAGCTCTAGGGTACAGTGGTGGGGAGTCCAGCTCTAGGGTACAGTGGGGGGAGAGTCCAGCTCTAGGGTGGGTATCCAGCTCTAGGGTGGGTCCAGCTCCAGCTCTAGGGTGGGGTATCCAGCTCTAGGGTGGGGGTATCCAGCTCTAGGGTGGGGGGTATCCAGCTCTAGGGTGGGGGGTATCCAGCTCTAGGGTGGGGGTGTCCAGCTCTAGGGTGGGGGTGTCCAGCTCTAGGGTGGGGGTG
>NW_025745748.1:285235-286707 GCF_021184085.1 Oncorhynchus gorbuscha | reverse complement strand
ATGGTCTCAGAACAGCTCCCCTCCTAAAGGACTCCAGCAGTATGGTCTCAGAACAGCTCCCTCCTAAAGGACACCAGCAGTATGGTATCAAAGAACCAGCTCCCAGCTCTCCTAAAGGACACCAGCAGTATGGTCTCAGAACCAGCTCCCCTCCTAAAGGACACCAGCAGTATGGTCTCAGAACAGCTCCCTCCTAAAGGACACCAGCAGTATGGTCTCAGAACAGCTCCTCCTAAAGGACACCAGCAGTATGGTCTCAGAACAGCTCCCCTCCTAAAGGACACCAGCAGTATGGTATCAGAACAGCTCCCCTCCTAAAGGACACCAGCAGTATGGTCTCAGAACAGCTCCCCTCCTAAGGACACCAGCAGTATGGTCTCAGAACAGCTCCCCTCCTAAAGGACACCAGCAGTATGGTCTCAGAACAGCTCCCCTCCTAAAGGACACCAGCAGTATGGTCTCAGAACAGCTCCCCTCCTAAAAGGACACCAGCAGTATGGTCTCAGAACAGCTCCCAGCTCCTCCTAAAGGACACCAGCAGTATGGTCTCAGAACAGCTCCCTCCTTTATAAAGGACACCAGCAGTATGGTCTCAGAACAGCTCCCCTCCTAAAGGACACCAGCAGTATGGTCTCAGAACAGCTCCCTCCTAAAGGACACCAGCAGTATGGTCTCAGAACAGCTCCCCTCCTAAAGGACACCAGCAGTATGGTCTCAGAACAGCTCCTCCTAAAGGACACCAGCAGTATGGTCTCAGAACAGCTCCCCTCTCCAGCAGTATGGTCTCAGAACAGCTCCCCTCCTAAAGGACACCAGCAGTATGGTCTCAGAACAGCTCCCCTCCTAAAGGACACCAGCAGTATGGTCTCAGAACAGCTCCCCTCCTAAAGGACACCAGCAGTATGGTCTCAGAACAGCTCCCCTCCTAAAGGACACCAGCAGTATGGTCTCAGAACAGCTCCCCTCCTAAAGGACACCAGCAGTATGGTCTCAGAACAGCTCCCCTCCTAAAGGACACCAGCAGTATGATCTCAGAACAGCTCCCTCCTTTGAACAGCTCCTAAAGGACACCAGCAGTATGGTCTCAGAACAGCTCCCCTCCTAAAGGACACCAGCAGTATGGTCTCAGAACAGCTCCCCCCTAAAGGACACCAGCAGTATGGTCTCAGAACAGCTCCCTCCTTTGTAAAGGACACCAGCAGTATGGTCTCAGAACAGCTCCCCTAAAGGACACCAGCAGTCCTAAAGGACACCAGCAGTATGGTCTCAGAACAGCTCCCCTCCTAAAGGACACCAGCAGTATGGTCAGAACAGCTCCAGAACAGCTCCCCTCCTAAAGGACACCAGCAGTATGGTCTCAGAACAGCTCCCCTCCTAAAGGACACCAGCAGTATGGTCTCAGAACAGCTCCCCTCACCAGCAGTATGGTCTCAGAACAGCTCTAAAGGACACCAGCAGTATGGTCTCAGAAC